>NW_027190098.1:0-7500 GCF_040958095.1 Procambarus clarkii
TTCCCCCTCTCTCTCTTCCTCCCCCCTCTCTCTCCCTCCCCTCTCTCGCTCCCACCCCTCTCTCTCTTCCTCCCCCTCTCTCTCTTCCTCCCCCCCTCTCTCTCCCTCCCCCCCTCTCTCTCTCTGTGTCTGTCTCTCTCTCTCTCTCTCTCTCTCTCTCTCTCTCTCTCTCTCTCTCTCTCTCTCTCTCTCTCTCTCTCTCTCTCTCTCTCTCTCTCTCTCTCTCTCACACACACACTCATAGGGAAATCATGGAAGGGAGACGAACTCTGACTGCCAAACGCAGGAAATTCACAACTGGAACAAACACAGAGGATGGGATGGAACAGGAAGCCTGGATGAAGGAAGTACTCCAGCAAATGCAGAATGAATTCAGTGAAGGACTGAGGGTAATGAGGGAGACAGTAGCCAACCTGCAAGATGATTTAAGGGCAGCAAAGGAGGAGATTAGATACCTAAAGGAGACTCTTCCACAATACCAGGCACAAACCGTACCCCAGGGAGATGGGAATGCTACTGTGGAGGGGACCACCACAACCCAGATCTCATTTGCTGAAATGCTTAAAAAGAGCCCTGAAGCTAGGTCTGCGGTTAAGGAAGTTGCCATGGAAGTGGCTTCCTCTCAGGAAGCAGCTAGATGTACTAGCCGGCTGATAGAGAGAAATAGAGCAGTAGTAGTAGCAGGCATTGAAGAACAAACAGGGACCAGACCAAAGGAGCGGAGAGACAAGGACAAAAACATGATTAAAGAGATCCTTAAAGAGGTAAGGATGGAGGGAGCTGAGCGAAATGTTGAAAAGGTTTTCAGGCTTGGAAAGTACAACAAGGACAGAGACCGAATGATAAAGGTGGTTTTCATGAGCGAAATCGCGAAAGAGGAACTGCTAGCAAGGAAGTGTTGTCTAAAAGGTGTAGAGAAGTTCAAGAAATATTCCTGCAGAGGGATATGACAAGGGAAGAGAGAATACGGACAGCAGACGCGAGGAAGGAGCGCAGGGAGAGAGAAGGAAATCAGAGTACCACAACCCAGAACCCTACAATCCCAGAGGGAAGTGGAGAACCCTCCTCAAACAGTGCAACAGCCACAGGGATTGGGGCACCACCCCCAAATTCTACCCAACAGACACCCAACCTGCCCCATCCCCTGTCAGCCCCCCACTAAGTACCCACCTAGGGCACCCTCCCCCCACCCACCCCCCTCCCCCCACTCACCCCCCTTCTCCCCCTCACCCCTCTCCCCAGGACCTCCCTTCTCCCCCATCCCCCATGCCCTCCCTTCTCCCACATGCCTTCCTGTCTCTCCCACCCCCATGCCCTCCCTTCTCCCCCTCCCCCCTAAGCCCCCCACTCTCCCCCACCCCACCTAAGTCTTCCCCTCTCCCCCACTCCCCTAAACCCTCCCCTCTTCCTCACCCACCTCAGCCCTCCCTTTTCCCCCACGCCCCCCAAGCCCTCCACCCTTTTCTCTCCCCCCATCTCCCCTATCCCCCACAGCCTCTCCTCCCCCCATGCTTCCCCAACCCTCCCTCTCTTACCCACCCCCTGTACCCTCCCCCTCTTATCCACCCCCTGTACCCTCCCCCTCTTATCCACCCCCTGTACCCTCCCCCTCTCCCCCACCACCCCAAGCCCTCCCTCCTCCACCAATCCCCCCGTGCCAGGTCCCCCCAGCTACCACTCACCCCAGATCCCAAAGGTCCCCCCCAGAAAAGAAGCAGAAGAGAGTCAGTTTCAGGGTGATGTACTCGAACATAGATGGGATCACAAGCAAGACAAGTGAACTAAGGGAAAGAGCACAAGAAGTTAACCCAGATGTAATCGGACTCACTGAAACAAAACTCTCTGGAATCATAACGAATGCCGTGTTTCCCCAGGAGTATACAGTAATAAGGAAAGAGAGGGAAGGTAGAGGAGGAGGCGGAGTGGCCCTACTCATGAGAAGGGAATGGAGTTTTAAGGAGATGGCCATCCCGGGCTGTGAGGAGTTCAGAGACTACATAGCAGGCACCATAACAATGGGAGGACCAAGAATAGTAGTAGCAGTAATATACAACCCTCCACCAAATGACAGGAGACCCAGTCAAGAGTATGAAAACAACAACAAGGCAGTTAACACTATAATTGAGAGGGCAGCCTCTGCTGCCTGTAGAAATAGATCCCACCTGCTCATCATGGGCGACTTCAATCACGGAAAGATTGACTGGGAGAACAAGGAACCGCATGGAGGCGAGGATACGTGGAGAGCCAAACTATTGGAGGTGGTGACAAGCAACTTTTTAACGCAGCATGTCGGAGAACCCACAAGGATGAGAGGCAATGACGAACCAGCGAGACTCGACCTAGTCTTCACTCTGAACGACTCCGACATAAGAGAAATCGGTTTTGAGGACCCAGTAGGAATGAGCGACCACAGTGTACTGGTGTTTGAGTACTTGATTGAAGAAGGGTTATTGAACTCGAGGAGGGATACCGAAACCAAAAGGTTAGCATACCGAAAGGGAAACTATGAGGGGATAAGAAAATTCCTAACAGATATAGCATGGGAAACAGAGCTCAGGGGAAAGACGGCCCAAGATATGATGGATTACATCACGCAGAAGTGCAAGGACGCAGCAAACAAGTTTGTCCCAGTCCAAAAGGAAAACAGAGAAATGAAGATGAGAAACCCATGGTTTAATCAAAGATGTAGGCTAGCTAAGCAGCAAAGTAAAAGGGCATGGAGAAACTATAGGAATAACAGGACACTGGAGAGCAGAGAAAGATACCAGAATGCCAGGAATGAATATGTCAGGATGAGAAGAGAGGCAGAAAGACAATACGAAAATGACATCGCAAGCAAGGCAAAGACTCAGCCTAAATTGTTGCATAGCCACATTAGGAGAAAAACAACAGTAAAGGAACAGGTTATGAGATTAAGGATAGGGGCGGAAGGATTCACTACAAATGACAAGGAAGTGTGTGAGGAATTGAATAAGAAATTCCAGGAGGTCTTCACCTTAGAACAAGGAGAAATTCCAGAGGTAAGTGAGGGAATAGCTAACCAGGAACCACTGGAAGAGTTTGAGATTACCAGTGGGGAAGTAAGGAAGTGTTTACTAGAGTTGGACGTGACGAAGGCTATAGGCCCAGATGGAATCTCCCCTTGGGTTCTAAAGGAAGGAGCAAGAGAACTGAGCCTACCACTCTCCATAGTGTATAACAAATCACTGGCAACAGGGGAACTGCCAGATACTTGGAAAGCAGCTAACGTAGTCCCGATATACAAGAAAGGGGATAGACAGGAGGCACTGAACTACAGGCCAGTGTCCCTAACCTGCATACCATGCAAGCTGATGGAGAAGATTGTGCGAAAAAAACTAGTGGAGCATCTGGAGCGAAGGAACTTTGTAACACAGCATCAACATGGGTTCAGGGATGGCAGGTCCTGCCTCACAGGGTTACTTGAATTCTACGACCAGGCAACAAAAATAAGGCAAGAAAGAGAAGGGTGGGCAGACTGCATATTTTTGGATTGTCAGAAAGCCTTTGATACAGTGCCACACAAGAGGCTAGTGCGAAAGTTGGAGATGCAGGCTGGAGTGAGAGGGAAGGTACTCCGGTGGATAGAGGAATACCTAAGCAACAGGAGACAACGAGTCTGTGTGAGGGGTGAGGTCTCAGATTGGCGAGACGTCACAAGTGGAGTCCCGCAGGGGTCAGTCCTTGGACCTATACTGTTTCTGGTATATGTAAATGATCTCCCAGAGGGTATAGATTCGTTCCTCTCAATGTTTGCCGACGATGCAAAAATTATGAGGAGGATTGAAACAGAGGATGATAGTAGGAGGCTACAAGATGACCTGGATAGACTGAGTGAATGGTCCAACAAATGGCTGTTGAAGTTCAACCCGAGTAAATGCAAAGTAATGAAACTAGGCAGTGGAAACAGGAGGCCAGGCACAGGATACAGAATAGGAGATGAAGTACTTAATGAAACAGACAGAGAGAAAGATCTAGGAGTTGATATCACACCAAACCTGTCTCCTGAAGCCCACATAAAGAGAATAACGTCTGCGGCATATGCGAGGCTGGCTAACATCAGAACGGCGTTCAGGAACCTGTGTAAGGAATCATTCAGAATCTTGTACACCACATATGTAAGACCAATCCTGGAGTATGCGGCCCCAGCATGGAGCCCGTACCTTGTCAAGCACAAGACGAAGCTGGAAAAAATCCAAAGGTATGCTACTAGACTAGTCCCAGAACTAAGAGGCATGAGTTATGAGGAAAGGCTGCGGGAAATGCACCTCACGACACTGGAAGACAGAAGAGTAAGGGGGGACATGATCACAACCTACAAAATCCTCAGGGGAATCGACCGGGTAAACAAGGACGAACTTTTCAACACTGGTGGGACGCGAACAAGGGGACACAGGTGGAAGCTGAGTACCCAAATGAGCCACAGAGACGTTAGAAAGAACTTTTTCAGTGTCAGAGTAGTTAGCAAATGGAATGCATTAGGAAGTGATGTGGTGGAGGCTGACTCCATTCACAGTTTCAAATGTAGATATGATAGAGCTCAATAGGCTCAGGAATCTGTACACCAGTTGATTGACGGTTGAGAGGCGGGACCAAAGAGCCAGAGCTCAACCCCCGCAAGCACAATTAGGTGAGTACAATTAGGTGAGTACACACACACACACACACAACTAGGTGAGAACTAGGTGAGTACACACACACACACACACACACACACACACACACACACACACACACACACACACACACACACACACACACACAACTAGGTGAGAACTAGGTGAGTACACACACACACACACACACACACACACACACACACACACACACACACACACACACACACACACACACACACACACACAACTAGGTGAGAACTAGGTGAGTACACACACACACACACACACACACACACACACACACACACACACACACACACACACACACACACACACACACACACACAACTAGGTGAGAACTAGGTGAGTACACACACACACACACACACACACACACACACACACACACACACACACACACAACTAGGTGAGAACTAGGTGAGTACACACACACACACACACACACACACACACACACACACACACACACACACACACACACACACACACACACACAACTAGGTGAGAACTAGGTGAGTACACACGCACACACACACACACACACACACACACACACACACACACACACACACACACACACACACACAACTAGGTGAGAACTAGGTGAGTACACACACACACACACACACACACACACACACACACACACACACACACACACACACACACACACACACACACACACACACAACTAGGTGAGAACTAGGTGAGTACACACACACACACACACACACACACACACACACACACACACAACTAGGTGAGAACTAGGTGAGTACACACACACACACACACACACACACACACACACACACACACACACACACACACACACACACACACACACACACAACTAGGTGAGAACTAGGTGAGTACACACACACACACACACACACACACACACACACACACACACACACACACACAACTAGGTGAGAACTAGGTGAGTACACACACACACACACACACACACACACACACACACACACACACACACACACACACACACACACACACACACACACACACACGCAACTAGGTGAGAACTTGGTGAGTACACACACACACACACACACACACACACACACACACACACACACACACACACACACACACACACACACACACACACACACACACACACACACAACTAGGTGAGAACTAGGTGAGTACACACACACACACCCACACACACACACACACACACACACACACACACACACACACACACACACACACACACACACAACTAGGTGAGAACTAGGTGAGTACACACACACACACACACACACACACACACACACACACACACACACACACACACACACAACTAGGTGAGAACTAGGTGAGTACACACACACACACACACACACACACACACACACACACACACACACACACACACACACACACACACACACACACAACACACACACAGGATGGCAGGTCCTGCCTCACAGGGTTACTTGAATTCTATGACCAGGCAACAAAAATAAGGCAAGAAAGAGAAGGGTGGGCAGACTGCATATTTTTGGATTGTCAGAAAGCCTTTGACACAGTGCCACACAAGAGGTTAGTGAAAAAACTGGAGATGCAGGCTGGAGTGAAAGGGAAGGTACTCCGTTGGATACAGGAGTACCTAAGTAACAGGAGACAACGAGTCAGTGTGAGGGGTGAGGTCTCAGATTGGCGAGACGTTACGAGTGGAGTACCGCAGGGGTCAGTCCTTGGACCTATACTGTTTCTGATATATGTAAATGATCTTCCAGAGGGTATAGAATCGTTTCTCTCAATGTTTGCCGATGATGCAAAAATTATGAGGAGGATTGAAACTGAGGACGATAGTAGGAGGCTACAAGATGACCTAGACAGACTGAGTGAATGGTCCAACAAATGGCTGTTGAAGTTCAACCCGAGTAAATGCAAAGTAATGAAACTAGGTGGTGGAAATAGGAGGCCAAACACAGGATACAGAATAGGAGATGAAGTACTTAATGAAACGAACAGAGAGAAAGATCTAGGAGTTGATATCACACCAAACCTGTCTCCTGAAGCCCACATAAAAAGAATAACGTCTGCGGCATATGCGAGGCTGGCTAACATCAGAACAGCGTTCAGGAACCTGTGTAAGGAATCATTCAGAATCTTGTACACCACATATGTAAGACCAATCCTGGAGTATGCGGCCCCAGCATGGAGCCCGTACCTTGTCAAGCACAAGACGAAGCTGGAAAAAGTCCAAAGGTATGCCACTAGACTAGTCCCAGAACTAAGAGGCATGAGTTACGAGGAAAGGCTGCGGGAAATGCACCTTACGACACTGGAAGACAGAAGAGTAAGGGGAGACATGATCACAACCTACAAAATCCTCAGAGGAATCGACCGGGTAAACAAAGATAAACTATTCAACACTGGTGGGACGCGAACAAGGGGACACAGGTGGAAACTGAGTACTCACATGAGCCACAGAGACGTTAGAAGGAACTTTTTTAGTGTCAGAGTAGTTAACGGATGGAATGCATTAGGCAGTGATGTGGTGGAGGCTGACTCCATACACAGTTTTAAATGTAGATATGATAGAGCCCAGTAGGCTCAGGAATCTGTACACCAGTTGATTGACAGTTGAGAGGCGGGACCAAAGAGCCAAAGCTCAACCCCCGCAAGCACAAATAGGTGAGTACAAATAGGTGAGTACAACTAGGTGAGAACTAGGTGAGTACACACACACACACACACACACACACACACACACACACACACACACACACACACACACACACACACACACACAACTAGGTGAGAACTAGGTGAGTACACACACACACACACACACACACACACA
>NW_027190098.1:10000-17500 GCF_040958095.1 Procambarus clarkii
CACACACACACACACACACACACACACACACACAACTAGGTGAGAACTAGGTGAGTACACACACACACACACACACACACACACACACACACACACACACACACACACACACACACACACACACACACACACACAACTAGGTGAGAACTAGGTGAGTACACACACACACACACACACACACACACACACACACACACAACTAGGTGAGAACTAGGTGAGTACACACACACACACACACACACACACACACACACACAACTAGGTGAGAACTAGGTGAGTACACACACACACACACACACACACACACACACACACAAACACACACACACAACTAGGTGAGAACTAGGTGAGTACACACACACACACACACACACACACACACACACACACACACAACTAGGTGAGAACTAGGTGAGTACACACACACACACACACACACACACACACACACACACACACACACACACACACACACACACACACACACACACACAACTAGGTGAGAACTAGGTGAGTACACACACACACACACACACACACACACACACACACACACACACACCAATGCTGATGGGGTAGCCAATAAAGCAGAAGAGATAAAAGAAAGAGTTAGTGAGGCAGACCCAGACATAGTGGCAATAGTGGAAACTAAAATAAATGGCATGATCTCGGATGCAATCTTTCCAGAGGGGTACCAGGTGATAAGAAAAGAAAGGACACAGAGACAGGGAGGAGGAGTGGCACTACTAATAAAGCGGAAATGGAAGTTTGATGAGCTGGAAAATCCGGGTACCAATGAAAGCACAAGCTTCATACATGGAACTCTGACAGTGGATGGGAAGAAGATTGTAATCTTGATACTCTACAATCCCCCACCAAACAGTAGAAGGCCCAGGCAGGAGTACGAGGACAGCAACAAGACATGTATGGATGAACTGCAGAGGGCAGCAACTTTAGCGCATAGAATGAGAGCGAAGCTGCTGGTCATGGGGGACCTAAATCACGGAGAGATAGATTGGGAAACGAGGAATCCCCATGGCGGGGAGGAGACCTGGGGAGCGAAGCTGGTAGACGTTATTGACAGGAATTTCCTAACACAGCATGTGAAAGAAGATACTAGGGAAAGAGGAGGGGATACGCCCAGCCTATTAGATCTCATTATCACTCAGAATGTAGAAGACATCGAGCAGTTGGAACATGAAATACCACTAGGAGCTAGTGACCATTGTGTCCTAGCCTTTGACTACATGATGGAGCTTAAAATTGTGACCAAAGGACAAGAGGTCCGGGAAAGGAGACTTGATTACAGAAAAGGGGACTACAGAAGGATAAGGGACTACCTGGGAGAAGTGCAGTGGGAGGAAGAACTTAGAGGAAAAACAGTGCAAGGTATGATGAACCAAGTCATATTGAAATGCAAGGAGGCTGAAGATAGATTTATTCCAACAATAAAGGAAAAAAGCAGGAGGGAATATAATAACCCATGGTTTAATAGACAGTGTCAGGAAGCAAAGGTGAGAAGCAGGAGGGAGTGGAGGAAGTACAGAAGGCAAAGGACAGAGGACAACAGGATTAGATGTAACAGAGCTAGGAATGATTACATTAACATAAGACGAGTGTCGGAAAGAAATTATGAGAACGATATTGCAGTCAAAGCGAAAAAGCAACCAAAATTACTACATAGCCATATAAGAAGGAAGATGTCGGTAAATGACCAAGTGACAAGACTGAGGAAAACAGAAGGGGCATATACAGAAAGCGACAAGGAAATCTGCGAGGTACTGAATGCAAAATTCCATGGAGTGTTCACTACCGAGCCTGAGCAGCTCCCATTGTTAGAAGAGATTACCCAAGATGAAAGACTATCAGATATAGAGGTGACAGCAGAGGATGTAATGAAACAGTTGACAACACTGGATGCAAATAAAGCTGTTGGACCAGACAAAGTATCACCGTGGATACTTAAAGAGGCAGCGCAGGCTCTCAGCGTGCCTCTGGCAATGATCTTCAATGAGTCACTTATGTCGGGAGAATTGCCCAGTTGCTGGAAGGAGGCAAATGTCGTACCGATTTTCAAAAAGGGGGATAGGGAGGAGGCACTTAACTACAGACCCGTATCACTGACAAGCATCCCCTGCAAAATACTTGAAAGAATAATTAGGCTCAGACTTGTTGAGCACCTGGAGAGCATTGGGTTTGTAAACAAGCACCAACATGGGTTCTGGACAGGGAAATCATGCCTAACAAACCTTTTAGAATTCTATGATAAAGTAACAAGGATAAGGCAGGACAGAGAAGGCTGGGCAGACTGCATATTTCTTGACTGCCAAAAGGCCTTTGATACGGTACCGCACATGAGACTGCTATACAAACTTGAGAGGCAGGCAGGAGTAAGCGGAAAGGCCCTAGTATGGGTGAAGAACTACCTAACAGGAAGGAGCCAGAGGGTAATGGTAAGGGGCGAAAAGTCGGACTGGCGAACAGTAACAAGTGGAGTACCTCAAGGATCGGTGCTGGGACCAATCCTCTTTCTAATTTACGTAAATGATATGTTTACAGGAGTGGAATCATACATGTCGATGTTTGCAGATGACGCAAAATTAATGAGAAGAGTTGTGACAGACGAGGATTGTAGGATCCTCCAAGAGGACTTAAACAGGCTGCAGAGATGGTCAGAGAAATGGCTACTGGAGTTTAACACCAGTAAATGTAAAGTTATGGAAATGGGATCAGGTGACAGGAGACCAAAGGGACAGTACACAATGAAGGGGAACAGCCTACCTGTAACGATTCGAGAAAGAGACCTGGGAGTGGATGTGACACCTAATCTAACTCCTGAGGCACATATAAATAGGATAACGACAGCAGCGTACTCTACACTGGCGAAAATTAGAACTTCATTCAGAAACCTAAATGAGGAAGCTTTTAGGGCGCTTTACACTGCCTACGTGAGACCCGTCTTAGAGTATGCCGCGCCATCATGGAGCCCCCACCTGAAGAAACACATAAAGAAACTGGAGAAGGTTCAGAGGTTTGCGACGAGGCTTGTCCCAGAGCTACGAGGGATGGGATATGAAGAGCGGCTGAAGGAACTGAACCTTACGACACTAGAGAAAAGAAGGGAGAGAGGAGATATGATAGGGACATATAAAATACTCAGGGGAATTGACAAAGTGGAAATAGATCAAATGTTCACACGTAATAATAACAAAACGAGGGGACATGGGTGGAAACTGGAAACTCAGATGAGTCACAGAGATGTTAGGAAGTTTTCTTTTAGCGTGAGAGTAGTAGAAAAATGGAATGCACTTGGGGAACAGGTTGTGGAAGCAAATACTATTCATACTTTTAAAACTAGGTATGATAGGGAAATGGGACAGGAGTCATTGCTGTAAACAACCGATAGCTAGAAAGGCGGGATCCAAGAGTCAATGCTCGATCCTGCAAGCACATATAGGTGAGTACATATAGGTGAGTACACACACACACACACACGCACACACACACACACACACACAACTAGGTGAGAACTAGGTGAGTACACACGCACACACACACACACACACACACACACACACACACAACTAGGTGAGAACTAGGTGAGTACACACACACACACACACACACACACACACACAACTAGGTGAGAACTAGGTGAGTACACACACACACACACACACACACAGAAGAGATTACCCAAGATGAAAGACTATCGGATATAGAGGTGACAGCAGAGGATGTAATGAAACAGTTGACAACACTGGATGCAAATAAAGCTGTTGGACCAGACAAAGTATCACCGTGGATACTCAAAGAGGCAGCGCAGGCTCTCAGCGTGCCTCTGGCAATGATCTTTAATGAGTCACTTATGTCGGGAGAATTGCCCAGTTGCTGGAAGGAGGCAAATGTCGTACCGATTTTCAAAAAGGGTGATAGGGAGGAGGCACTTAACTACAGACCCGTATCACTGACAAGCATCCCCTGCAAAATACTTGGAAGAATAATTAGGCTAAGACTTGTTGAGCACCTGGAGAGCATTGGGTTTGTAAACAAGCACCAACATGGGTTCTGGACAGGGAAATCATGCCTAACAAACCTTTTAGAATTCTATGATAAAGTAACAAGGATAAGGCAGGACAGAGAAGGCTGGGCAGACTGCATATTTCTTGACTGCCAAAAGGCCTTTGATACGGTACCGCACATGAGACTGCTATACAAACTTGAGAGGCAAGCAGGAGTAAGCGGAAAGGCCCTAGTATGGGTGAAGAACTACCTAACAGGAAGGAGCCAGAGGGTAATGGTAAGGGGCGAAAAGTCGGACTGGCGAACAGTAACAAGTGGAGTACCTCAAGGATCGGTGCTGGGACCAATCCTCTTTCTAATTTACGTAAATGATATGTTTACAGGAGTGGAATCATACATGTCAATGTTTGCAGATGACGCAAAATTAATGAGAAGAGTTGTGACAGACGAGGATTGTAGGATCCTCCAAGAGGACTTAAACAGGCTGCAGAGATGGTCAGGGAAATGGCTACTGGAGTTTAACACCAGTAAATGTAAAGTTATGGAAATGGGATCAGGTGACAGGAGACCAAAGGGACAATACACAATGAAGGGGAACAGCCTACCTGTAACGATTCGAGAAAGAGACCTGGGAGTGGATGTGACACCTAATCTAACTCCTGAGGCACATATAAATAGGATAACGACAGCAGCGTACTCTACACTGGCGAAAATTAGAACTTCATTCAGAAACCTAAATGAGGAAGCTTTTAGGGCGCTTTACACTGCCTACGTGAGACCCGTCTTAGAGTATGCCGCGCCATCATGGAGCCCCCACCTGAAGAAACACATAAAGAAACTGGAGAAGGTTCAGAGGTTTGCGACGAGGCTTGTCCCAGAGCTACGAGGGATGGGATATGAAGAGCGGCTGAAGGAACTGAACCTTACGACACTAGAGAAAAGAAGGGAGAGAGGAGATATGATAGGGACATATAAAATACTCAGGGGAATTGACAAAGTGGAAATAGATCAAATGTTCACACGTAATAATAACAGAACGAGGGGACATGGGTGGAAACTGGAAACTCAGATGAGTCACAGAGATGTTAGGAAGTTTTCTTTTAGCGTGAGAGTAGTAGAAAAATGGAATGCACTTGGGGAACAGGTTGTGGAAGCAAATACTATTCATACTTTTAAAACTAGGTATGATAGGGAAATGGGACAGGAGTCATTGCTGTAAACAACCGATAGCTAGAAAGGCGGGATCCAAGAGTCAATGCTCGATCCTGCAAGCACATATAGGTGAGTACATATTGGTGAGTACACACACACACACACACACACACACACACACACACACAACTAGGTGAGAACTAGGTGAGTACACACACACACACACACACACACACACACACACACACACACACACACACACACAACTAGGTGAGAACTAGGTGAGTACACACACACACACACACACACACACACACACACACACACACACACACACACACACACACACACACACACACACACACACACACACACACACACACACACAACTAGGTGAGAACTAGGTGAGTACACACACACACACACACACACACACACACACACACACACACACACACACACACACACACACACACACACAACTAGGTGAGAACTAGGTGAGTACACACACACACACACACACACACACACACACACAACTAGGTGAGAACTAGGTGAGTACACACACACACACACACACACACACACACACACACACACACACAACTAGGTGAGAACTAGGTGAGTACACACACACACACACACACACACACACACAAAGGCAAGGCAAGGCATCGCAGATTTCCTTGTCGCTTTCTGTATATGCCCCTTCTGTTTTCCTCAGTCTTGTCACTTGGTCATTTACCGACATCTTCCTTCTTATATGGCTATGTAGTAATTTTGGTTGCTTTTTCGCTTTGACTGCAGTATCGTTCTCATAATTTCTTTCCGACACTCGTCTTATGTTAATGTAATCATTCCTAGCTCTGTTACATCTAATCCTGTTGTCCTCTGTCCTTTGTCTTCTGTACTTCCTCCACTCCCTCCTGCTTCTCACCTTTGCTTCCTGACACTGTCTATTAAACCATGGGTTATTATATTCCCTCCTGCTTTTTTCCTTTACTGTTGGAATAAATCTATCTTCAGCCTCCTTGCATTTCAATATGACTTGGTTCATCATACCTTGCACTGTTTTTCCTCTAAGTTCTTCCTCCCACTGCACTTCTCCCAGGTAGTCCCTTATCCTTCTGTAGTCCCCTTTTCTGTAATCAAGTCTCCTTTCCCGGACCTCTTGTCCTTTCGTCACAATTTTAAGCTCCATCATGTAGTCAAAGGCTAGGCAAGGAAATCTGCGAGGTACTGAATGCAAAATTCCATGGAGTGTTCACTACCGAGCCTGAGCAGCTCCCATTGTTAGAAGGGATTACCCAAGATGAAAGACTATCAGATATAGAGGTGACAGCAGAGGATGTAATGAAACAGTTGACAACACTGGATGCAAATAAAGCTGTTGGACCAGACAAAGTATCACCGTGGATACTTAAAGAGGCAGCGCAGGCTCTCAGCGTGCCTCTGGCAATGATCTTCAATGAGTCACTTATGTCGGGAGAATTGCCCAGTTGCTGGAAGAAGGCAAATGTCGTACCGATTTTCAAAAAGGGGGATAGGGAGGAGGCACTTAACTACAGACCCGTATCACTGACAAGCATCCCCTGCAAAATACTTGAAAGAATAATTAGGCTAAGACTTGTTGAGCACCTGGAGAGCATTGGGTTTGTAAACAAGCACCAACATGGGTTCTGGACAGGGAAATCATGCCTAACAAACCTTTTAGAATTCTATGATAAAGTAACAAGGATAAGGCAGGACAGAAAAGGCTGGGCAGACTGCATATTTCTTGACTGCCAAAAGGCCTTTGATACGGTACCGCACATGAGACTGCTATACAAACTTGAGAGGCAGGCAGGAGTAAGCGGAAAGGCCCTAGTATGGGTGAAGAACTACCTAACAGGAAGGAGCCAGAGGGTAATGGTAAGGGGCGAAAAGTCGGACTGGCGAACAGTAACAAGTGGAGTACCTCAAGGATCGGTGCTGGGACCAATCCTCTTTCTAATTTACGTAAATGATATGTTTACAGGAGTGGAGTCATACATGTCAATGTTTGCAGATGACGCAAAATTAATGAGAAGAGTTGTGACAGACGAGGATTGTAGGATCCTCCAAGAGGACTTAAACAGGCTGCAGAGATGGTCAGAGAAATGGCTACTGGAGTTTAACACCAGTAAATGTAAAGTTATGGAAATGGGATCAGGTGACAGGAGACCAAAGGGACAGTACACAATGAAGGGGAACAGCCTACCTGTAACGATTCGAGAAAGAGACCTGGGAGTGGATGTGACACCTAATCTAACTCCTGAGGCACATATAAATAGGATAACGACAGCA
>NW_027190098.1:25000-27500 GCF_040958095.1 Procambarus clarkii
ACGAAGCTGGAAAAAGTCCAAAGGTATGCTACTAGACTAGTCCCAGAACTAAGAGGCATGAGTTATGAGGAAAGGCTGCGGGAAATGCACCTCACGACACTGGAAGACAGAAGAGTAAGGGGGGACATGATCACAACCTACAAAATCCTCAGGGGAATCGACCGGGTAAACAAGGATGAACTTTTCAACACTGGTGGGACGCGAACAAGGGGACACAGGTGGAAGCTGAGTACCCAAATGAGCCACAGAGACGTTAGAAAGAACTTTTTCAGTGTCAGAGTAGTTAGCAAATGGAATGCATTAGGAAGTGATGTGGTGGAGGCTGACTCCATACACAGTTTCAAATGTAGATATGATAGAGCCCAATAGGCTCAGGAATCTGTACACCAGTTGATTGACGGTTGAGAGGCGGGACCAAAGAGCCAGAGCTCAACCCCCGCAAGCACAATTAGGTGAGTACAATTAGGTGAGTACACACACACACACACACACACACACACACACACACACACACACACACGCAGATCAGGTCAGATTTTTTTTTTAAAGAGATTGAATACCGTGTGAAAAGAACTAAGAGAAAAAAACAAACAAACACAACGCATGATGGCTTAAATAATTACCCACTGCAAAGACCATCAAAGAAAATGTTCCATTCTCCTGGGCTGTATGGGACTCGAACCATGACCTCATGTGTGTGAGGTCGAAGAGCTACCGACTGGGCTATGAGTAGCCTTAAAAAGGGAAAGTTACAAAGAAAATGTTTCCTGCCCTTGAAGGGCAAAAGGAGCCAATATAAAAATAATGGAAATGGGAGAGGTAAAATAGAGGAGAAACACAAGAAGAAACACAGAATAAAGGACAAAACAAAACATATACCTTACCTTGAGGTGATTTCGGGGCTCAGCGACCCCGCGGCCCGGTCTTCGACCAGGACTCGTGGTTGCAGGACTGGTCAACCAGGCTGTTGGACGCGGTTGCTCGCAGCCTGACTTATGAGTTACAGCTTGTTTGATCAGGTATCCTTTGGAGGTGTTTGTCAAGTTCTCTCTTGAACACTGTGAGGGGTCGGCCAGTTATGACCCTTATGTGTAGTGGAAGCGTGTTGAACAGTCTCGGGCCTCTGATGTTGATAGTTCTCTCTTAAACACTGTGAGGGGTCGGCCAGTTATGTCCCTTATGTGTAGTGGAAGCGTGTTGAACAGTCTCGGGCCTCTGATGTTGATAGTTCTCTCTTAAACACTGTGAGGGGTCGGCCAGTTATGTCCCTTATGTGTAGTGGAAGCGTGTTGAACAGTTTCGGGCCTCTGATGTTGATAGTTCTCTCTTGAACACTTTGAGGGGTCGGCCAGTTATGACCCTTATGTGTAGTGGAAGCGTGTTGAACAGTCTCGGGCCTCTGATGTTGATAGTTCTCTCTTAAACACTGTGAGGGGTCGGCCAGTTATGTCCCTTATGTGTAGCGGAAGCGTGTTGAACAGTCTCGGGCCTCTGATGTTGATAGTTCTCTCTTAAACACTGTGAGGGGTCGGCCAGTTATGTCCCTTATGTGTAGTGGAAGCGTGTTGAACAGTCTCGGGCCTCTGATGTTGATAGTTCTCTCTTAAACACTGTGAGGGGTCGGCCAGTTATGTCCCTTATGTGTAGTGGAAGCGTGTTGAACAGTCTCGGGCCTCTGATGTTGATAGTTCTCTCTTGAACACTGTGAGGAGCCGGCCAGTTATGTCCCTTATGTGTAGTGGAAGCGTGTTGAACAGTTTCGGGCCTCTGATGTTGATAGTTCTCTCTTGAACACTTTGAGGGGTCGGCCAGTTATGACCCTTATGTGTAGTGGAAGCGTGTTGAACAGTCTCGGGCCTCTGATGTTGATAGTTCTCTCTTAAACACTGTGAGGGGTCGGCCAGTTATGTCCCTTATGTGTAGCGGAAGCGTGTTGAACAGTCTCGGGCCTCTGATGTTGATAGTTCTCTCTTGAACACTGTGAGGAGCCGGCCAGTTATGTCCCTTATGTGTAGCGGAAGCGTGTTGAACAGTCTCGGGCCTCTGATGTTGATAGTTCTCTCTTGAACACTGTGAGGGGTCGGCCAGTTATGCTCCTAATGTGTAGTGGAAGCGTGTTGAACAGTCTCGGGCCTCTGATGTTGATAGAGTTCTCTCTCAGAATACCTGTTGCACCTCTGCTCTTGAACGGGGGTATTCTGCACATCCTGCCATGTCTTCTGGTCTCATGTGATGTTATTTCTGTGTGCAGGTTTGGGACCAGCCCCTCTACTATTTTCCACGTGTAAACTTTTATGTATATAGGCGAGAGAGATGCATGAATATACAGGAATTCGGAAAGCAACCGGGATCAAGCATTATGAGAACGAGATAACACCCCTAGGCTTAACACCAGCCTGAACTACACTTACATAGCCACATAAAAAGGAGGATACATAGCAACATAAATAGGAGGATACATGGACACATACAAAGGAGGATACATAGCCACATAAACAGG
>NW_027190098.1:37500-54776 GCF_040958095.1 Procambarus clarkii
GGTGATTCTTGCTCTCCCCAAGACGTTGTTGTTTGTCACCTTGTCCTGCCAGGTGATGTCCAAGATGTGTCTAAGGCAGCGCATGTGGTAGGCATTCAGCTGTCTTTCCTGACGGGCGCGGAGTGTCCAAGACTCACTGCCATAAAGGAGAGTGCTCAGGACACAGGATCTGTAAACCTGAATCTTAGTATACTCAGTTAGCCTATTGTTGGCCCACACTCTCTTTGTCAGTTTGGACATGGTAGTAGATGCCTTACCGATGCGTTTGTTTAGCTCCGTATCAAGAGAGAGGGAGTCAGAGATTGTGGAGCCCAGGTACACGAAGTCGTGAACGACTTCCAGTTTGGAATCAGAGATGCCGATGTCAGGTGGGGAGTCCACTCCTTGTCCCATGACTTGTGTTTTCTTCAGACTGATGGTGAGTCCGAAAGCCTGAGAGGCCTCGCTGAAGCGGGTTATGAGCCGTTGGAGGTCTTCAGCTGAGTGGGCAGTGACTGCTGCGTCGTCGGCAAAGAGGAAGTCGCGCAGACACCTCAGCCGAACCTTTGTCTTGGCTCTCAGCCTGGCGAGGTTAAAGAGCTTTCCATCCGACCTGGTCCGGAGGTAAATGCCTTCCGTGACAGATCCGAAGGCGTGCCGCAGCATAACTGCGAAGAAAATCCCGAATAGGGTTGGAGCCAGTACGCAGCCCTGCTTTACTCCACTTCGGATGTCAAAGGCGTCTGATGTTAGGCCATCAAAGACCACGGTGCCCTTCATGTTCTCATGGAAGGATCTGATGATGCTGAGGAGCCTGGGTGGGCATCCGATCTTGGGGAGGATCTTGAACAGGCCATCCCTGCTGACGAGGTCGAAGGCCTTCGTCAGATCTATGAAGGCTACAAAGAGTGGCTGCTTCTGTTCCCTGCATTTCTCCTGCAGTTGTCTGAGGGAAAAGACCATGTCGATGGTGGACCTGCCAGCTCTGAATCCGCATTGTGATTCTGGATAGACTCTCTCTGCAAGTACTTGGAGCCTCTTCAATGCGACTCGAGCAAACAGCTTTCCGACAATACTGAGGAGGGAGATTCCACGGTAGTTGTTGCAGTCGCCCCTGTCACCTTTATTCTTATACAGCGTGACGATGTTGGGATCCCTAATGTCCTGTGGCACCTCTCCTTCTTCCCAGCAGAGGCAGAGAGTTTCATGCAGCTCCATGAGCAGGCTACCTCTGCAGCACTTCAAGGTCTCAGCAGGAATGCCATCTTTGCCAGGAGCTTTACCAGAAGCAAGGGAGTCTAGGGCATCGCTGAGTTCTTCCAGGGTCGGTTCGCTGTCGAGCTCTATTAACACAGGCAGACACTCAATGGCGCTCAGGGCATCTTCGGTGACCACATTGTCTCTGGCGTATAGCTTAGAGTAGTGCTCGACCCAGCGCTTCAGCTGCAGTGTCTGGTCCTGAATCACCTCGCCAGTGATAGATTTCAGAGGAGCGGTCTTCCTCTGGATTGGGCCAAGGGCCTGCTTGATGCCGTCATACATTCCCCTTACATTGCCTGTATCTGCTGCAGTCTGTATCTGGGAGCAGAGTTGGAGCCAATAGTTGTTGGCACATCGCCTGGCTCTCTGCTGCACTTTGCAGCGGACGGCCCGAAGGATCTGTAAGTTGCGCTGACTTGGGCAGGCTCTGTAGGCTGCCCTAAACCAGAAAATAATAAATACAGAATATGCGGTCATATTCAATGAAACATGTTTGAAAGAAAACCTGCTGCCAGTATACACCAATATATAATATATATATATATATATAATATATTTATATATATATATATATATATATATATATATATATATATATATATATATATATATATATATATATATATATATTAAATATATTTTATATATATATAATATATATATATATATATATATATATATATATATATATATATATATATATATATATATATATATATAATTATATATATTGTCACGTGGGGGGTGGGCCGGGGCTCTGCTAGCACTCAGCTGCTAGGGACTCAAAAGGCCGAATACTCAGCCCCTTCGACTCCCTGGATTCACCGGAGTCTCCTTGGTCACACAGGAGAGGACCAACAATGCCCACCTCCGCAGGTCTTTGCTTCCACCACAAAAGGGGTGCCACTGATTCACCCTGGAAGCCCCTCAGTCAAACACGGGGAAACTGCTGTTAACAGTTCCGGCCTAGACCCGTGGAGGAGTGAAGGAAGACTCAGGCTTACCTTATAACAATAACCTCCCTGAATCTTGCCTGCCAGACAAAAAGGTTGCAGGAACTCCTTTCCCGCCTGTCTTCTCTATCTTCTTCTTAACAAGGTCGCCAGCTGGGTTATTATATCTGCACCCCAGCAATGCAGTTCAGTGGGTGTATTATATATTGTTTGTAGCCAGAAGACTGCTACTCCCATAGATCTGCTACTAGACTGTCGGCCCAGGGTACTCTCCCAGGAAGGTCTGTGTGGCTTTACCTCTCTCTAGCCACTACGTTAATAGTTGCCACCATTCAGGCATTGATACTGATCGGATGGCTAAGGGTACACTTTTATGTAAGTCTGTGCTGTCTTTACCACACTCCAGGCAATAAGAACTGCTATAGAGAACGTAGTGTTCCCTAGGTGGTACTATGATAACCTTCGTGTATGCTCATAGAGAAATATTTTGATGGAGGCACACTTAAACACAATGATAAAATGTGTGAATTTACTGACGGAAATTACATGAACACACACACAATCACAAGTAATACATGAATATGAAAATAAGGATAATAAGTCTGGAGATCGTCAGCCTCTTCTTCCACGACCTCCAACACTCCTTCAACTGGGCAGAAAGACAGGAGTCCCACACTCTCTCACAGGAGGGCCTCTTCACCACGTCGACGCCTCTTCTTCACTGTCCTGCCATCCATACACACTGTCCCCTCTGACAGTCCTGGACACAAGCTGCCTTGCAGCCTATTCTACTACTAAAGTATTAATGTCCTGTTGCCACATACATAAGTAAATATTGTGGCCTAACTAGCCTACTCACTCAAGGGGTAATGGGAAGGAAAATGATCTACCTTACATTCTTACCTTAACAGACTGCCTCCAGGCTGAACGGTCTGCAGCCAGTGTCTCCCATATAGCAAGATCGACGTCCATGGCTTTCAGGTCCCTTTTGCATACGTCTTTGTACCGTAGCTGGGGCTTGCCTGCTGGACGCTTTCCCTGCCTCAGCTCTCCGTACAGGAGATCCTTGGGGATCCTGCCGTCGCCCATTCGCACAACGTGTCCGAGCCAGCGCATTCGTCTCTGTTTCAGCATTGTGTACATGCTGGTGATTCTTGCTCTCCCCAAGACGTTGTTGTTTGTCACCTTGTCCTGCCAGGTGATGTCCAAGATGTGTCTAAGGCAGCGCATGTGGTAGGCATTCAGCTGTCTTTCCTGACGGGCGCGGAGTGTCCAAGACTCACTGCCATAAAGGAGAGTGCTCAGGACACAGGATCTGTAAACCTGAATCTTAGTATACTCAGTTAGCCTATTGTTGGCCCACACTCTCTTTGTCAGTTTGGACATGGTAGTAGATGCCTTACCGATGCGTTTGTTTAGCTCCGTATCAAGAGAGAGGGAGTCAGAGATTGTGGAGCCCAGGTACACGAAGTCGTGAACGACTTCCAGTTTGGAATCAGAGATGCCGATGTCAGGTGGGGAGTCCACTCCTTGTCCCATGACTTGTGTTTTCTTCAGACTGATGGTGAGTCCGAAAGCCTGAGAGGCCTCGCTGAAGCGGGTTATGAGCCGTTGGAGGTCTTCAGCTGAGTGGGCAGTGACTGCTGCGTCGTCGGCAAAGAGGAAGTCGCGCAGACACCTCAGCCGAACCTTTGTCTTGGCTCTCAGCCTGGCGAGGTTAAAGAGCTTTCCATCCGACCTGGTCCGGAGGTAAATGCCTTCCGTGGCAGATCCGAAGGCGTGCCGCAGCATAACTGCGAAGAAAATCCCGAATAGGGTTGGAGCCAGTACGCAGCCCTGCTTTACTCCACTTCGGATGTCAAAGGCGTCTGATGTTAGGCCATCAAAGACCACGGTGCCCTTCATGTTCTCATGGAAGGATCTGATGATGCTGAGGAGCCTGGGTGGGCATCCGATCTTGGGGAGGATCTTGAACAGGCCATCCCTGCTGACGAGGTCGAAGGCCTTCGTCAGATCTATGAAGGCTACAAAGAGTGGCTGCTTCTGTTCCCTGCATTTCTCCTGCAGTTGTCTGAGGGAAAAGACCATGTCGATGGTGGACCTGCCAGCTCTGAATCCGCATTGTGATTCTGGATAGACTCTCTCTGCAAGTACTTGGAGCCTCTTCAATGCGACTCGAGCAAACAGCTTTCCGACAATACTGAGGAGGGAGATTCCACGGTAGTTGTTGCAGTCGCCCCTGTCACCTTTATTCTTATACAGCGTGACGATGTTGGGATCCCTAATGTCCTGTGGCACCTCTCCTTCTTCCCAGCAGAGGCAGAGAGTTTCATGCAGCTCCATGAGCAGGCTACCTCTGCAGCACTTCAAGGTCTCAGCAGGAATGCCATCTTTGCCAGGAGCTTTACCAGAAGCAAGGGAGTCTAGGGCATCGCTGAGTTCTTCCAGGGTCGGTTCGCTGTCGAGCTCCATTAACACAGGCAGACACTCAATGGCGCTCAGGGCATCTTCGGTGACCACATTGTCCCTGGCGTATAGCTTAGAGTAGTGCTCGACCCAGCGCTTCAGCTGCAGTGTCTGGTCCTGAATCACCTCGCCAGTGGTAGATTTCAGAGGAGCGGTCTTCCTCTGGATTGGGCCAAGGGCCTGCTTGATGCCGTCATACATTCCCCTTACATTGCCTGTATCTGCTGCAGTCTGTATCTGGGAGCAGAGTTGGAGCCAATAGTTGTTGGCACATCGGCTGGCTCTCTGCTGCACTTTGCAGCGGACGGCCCGAAGGATCTGTAAGTTGCGCTGACTTGGGCAGGCTCTGTAGGCTGCCAATGCGTTTCTCTTCTCTTCGATTACAGGTGTCATCTCTTCCGAGTGAGCCTCGAACCAGTCTGCCGACCTGCTGGTCTTCTTGCCAAAGGTGGAAATGGCAGCGTTGAACACAGCGTCTCTGAAGTGCTCCCATCTTTTACAGGCAGTGACCCCAGCTGGGCCAGGGAGAGCTTCCTCGAGCACGTGTGCAAAATCTTCCACCTTGTCCTGGTTGCGGGTCTTGCTGGTGTCGATGCGAGGTCTGCCCGCCTTTTTCGAGTGATGAATCTTCTTTGGTTGCATCTTGACCCTGCTACATACTAAGGAGTGGTTGGTGTCACAGACAGCACTCTGGTAGCTACGCGTAATGTTGACGCTGGGTAGACTTGCACGCCTGGTAAGAATCAGGTCAAGCTGGTGCCAGTGCTTGGATCTGGGGTGTCTCCAAGATACTCGGTGTTGAGGCTTTGTGCCGAAGAACGTGTTGGTGACACAAAGACCATGAAGGCAGCAGAGTTCTAGCAGACGTTGCCCGTTCTCATTCATCCTTCCTATGCCGAATTGACCCAGGCAAGTGGGCCAAATGTTGAGCTCGGCACCCACTCTGGCGTTGAAGTCGCCGTGGATGAACAGTGGCTCCTTTACAGGGATTCTCGCTATGACTCTGTTGAGGTTTTCGTAGAATTTTTCCTTTGCCTCTGCTGGAGAAGTCAGGGTTGGTGCATATGCACTAATTACATTGACTGGTCCTGTTTGGGAGTACAGTTGCAGAGACAGAATTCGTTCGGTTTCCCCCATCGGTGGCATAATGTGTCCCAACAGTGCATTCCTGACGGCAAATCCCACACCATGTTCTCTGGTCTCATCTGGAGGTTTTCCTTGCCAGAAAAAAGAGAAGGTCCTCTCTTTCACAGATCCTGATCCTGGGAGCCTGGTCTCTTGGAGAGCAACAATATCCATCTGCAGCTTGCTCAGCTCCCTATTGATGATTGCTGTTTTTCGGGCGTCATTGATTTCTTGCAGGTCGTCAGAGAAACCTGGTGTCAGTGTCCTGACGTTCCATGTGCCCAGCTTTAGGGCAGTTGATATTTTCTTCTTTGGTTTGGTATTGCTTGGTGCAAGGTTGTCGGGCCGCTTGTCGGTTTTCACCCTAAACCCCACGCACCCAGTGAGGTTAACGGACCGTGGCGAGGCAACACCTTATTGGCTGGGGTTTGCCCGGCTTGAGGCGGCCGGTAGCTGCCCAGTGGGGCGCGATGACCCCTCCCACCGTCGGAAGCAACCCCTGGCGTCACACTCTTCGCCAATCGAGCAGAAGACTTAAAACCGATAGACTGTCGCTTCCCGTGTTGGTTCGACGCTGTGAGGCGAAGCTGGAGTGTCCTCTCCAGGGCGCAAAGCCTGGGTAGGTAGATATGGAGGAGAAGCTGTTACCCATGCAGCAGGTCCCCCCTCTCCACGTTGCTGAAATTATCCAATAGAAAGGCAAATGCCAATACACATGGTTCCAGCAACGTCGCAGGAGCTGCCAGGACGAGGTCGACGTCAACAACGACCAGCCTTAGGGGCTCCAACTCCGGATTTTTCCTCGAGGTTGACTCCTGAAGCCTTCCCAAAAAAAGGATATGGCCGCAAGGCAGCGGAGGTTTACAATCAGGGTTTTCCTTCCCCTAGATGGGCGGCCTTCCCAGGCTATCGAGTCCCATTTACCCGGAGCAGCTGGTTTTAAGGCGCCAGAGGCACGCCCTCGCCCCTTCTCCTGTCGGTAAAAGCAGTTCCGCCGGACTTAGACTAAGTCACCCGTGCAGGCCAGGAGTTGGACTTAGTTGTCAGAGGCTATTTGAGACGCATGCCGTATAGGAGCATTTTATAGGTCATGGGAGCTCGTCCCCCATTACCACCCCCTGGCTATGACAACCCCTTGGAACCTGCATTAGGGGATACTCTTTCATTTTATAACAGGGCGCCAATTTCCCCTTACTTACAACTCATAATGTAACTTTCTCCCTTAACTGGCAGCCAGCCTGGTCGCCACATATATCAATAGACTCCCTGAACCTATAGAGAATCAGTAGGGAGAGCTGATATGACTCTTTAAGCCGGCAAACGAAAGAAATAGGAGAGGGCACCGTAACAATATATATATATATAATTATATATATATATATATATATATATATATATATATATATATATATATATATATATATATTGGTAGCAGTCTTTCCTGTAGACATACATTATTAAATATGACCGAAAAAGTAAGATTAATAATTCTAACACGAATCTTCTCTTTCTCTATCTATTCCCAATCATTAGCCAGATACCCACACCCACGTACAGACTGGCGAAGCAACTCAACGGCCTGCTGGCTCCTTATGTCCCTTGCGCCTTCAGCCTGAAGTCTCCAAAGGAATTTGTTGACTTACTGCGGGGCACACGGGCCACAGGGATAAGAGCCTCATTGGACGTAGAATCACTGTTCACCAACATACCTGTGGACGAGACAATCGGGATGATAGCCGACAGAGTGTATCGTGATCCAGCCTGTACTCCTCTTGACATACCAGAAAATATTCTAAGGAAACTACTCCAAGCTTGTACTAAAGAGGCACCCTTCTTGAGCCCGGATGGGCACATGCATAAGCAAGTAGATGGGGTCGCCATGGGTTCTCCCCTAGGTGTCCTGTTTGCAAACTTCTACATGAGTACCATCGAGCAAAAAGTCTTAGTCGACATGAACTTGAAACCGGCCATATACTGCAGGTATGTTGACGACATTTTTACACTGGTACCTGATGTCAGACATCTGCAGGAGCTGAAGGAGGCGTTTGAGCAGAGTTCCGTGCTGCGTTTCACTTACGAGATGGAAAAGGATGGGAAGCTGCCCTTTCTAGATGTAACAGCCATGGAAAAGAGCGGAGGTTTCCACACTGCAGTCTACACTAAGGAAACGAACATAGGAATGTGCCTAAATGCCAACAGTGACTGCCCAGACAGGTACAAAAGGAGTGTTGTTAACGCATATGTCGACCGTGCTCTCAGCCACAGCTCAGAATGGAAGCAAGTCGACGAAGAACTCTGTAGGGTAAGGCAGGTCCTAGTCAACAACGGCTTCTCCAATGGTTTCGTCGAAGACATCATAAGAAGGAAAGTGAAACGCCATGCAACCTCTGAAGAGACAACTAACACAACACCTATACCCCCTATTAGACTATTTTACAGGAACTTCTTTTCCACAGCTCATAAAACGGAGGAAAGGGTCCTGAAAGATATTGTTAATAGAAACGTTATCCCTACAGACAAAAATCAGAGGATACAACTGACGATTTACCATAAAACCAGAAAAACGGCCAGCCTACTCATGAGAAACTCTCCAGACACAAAGCAGAACGCTTTAAAAGAGACCAACGTCGTCTATGCCTTCAAATGCCCTCTTGGGGACTGTAAGCTCCAAAAAACCCAGTATATAGGCAAGACAACAACATCTCTTTCTAGGCGTTTAACGATGCATAAGCAACAGGGCTCCATTAAGGAACATATAATCTCTTCCCACAACCAAACCATCGCCAGAGAAATCAGAGTAAACAACACAGAAATCATCGATAGATACAGCGATAGCAGGCGGCTTGACGTTTGCGAGGCACTACACATTAAAAAGTCAACACCAGCAATCAACAGTTAATTAATGCACAACTATATTCTACCCACCTCAAGACTCCGCTCCAATATAGAAATATCAAGAAATATGGACCAATAGGCTTTCTACAATCACTTCCATTCAATACCCATTGTTTCGTGTTCTGTCTTGTGTTGATGAAATTAATACCCTATTAATGCCACCTCACTCAAATGTAGATATAAAAAAATCGGAGATGTGTAAGTTCTATTCAGTTGTGTATGTGTAAACTAAAGTCTTTGAAAATGTAATAAGTTTTACGAAACGCGCTCAAGTGTCACGTCAGACTAGAAATAAAAATGAATTTTGGAAAATTGATTTTTGAATTACCACCAACAGTGAAAAGAAATGTACGAAAGATAGAGAAAATTCGTGTTAGAATTATTAATCTTACTTTTCGGTCATATTTAATAATATATATATATATATATATATATATATATATGTCGTACCTAATAGCCAGAACGCACTTCTCAGCCAACTATTCAAGGCCCGATTTGCCTAATAAGCCAAGTTTTCATGAATTAATGTTTTTTCGTCTACCTAACCTACCTAACCTAACCTAACCTAGCTTTTTTTGGCTCCCTAACCTAACCTTACCTATAAATATAGGTTAGGTTAGGTTAGGTAGGGTTGGTTAGGTTCGGTCATATATCTACGTTAATTTTAACTCCAATAAAAAAAAATTGACCTCATACATAGAGAAAAGGGTTGCTTTATCATTTCAAAAGAAAAAAATTATAGTAAATATAATAATTCAGGAAAACTTGGCTTATTAGGCAAATCGGGCCTTGAATAGTAGGCTGAGAAGTGAGTTCTGGCTACTAGGTACGACATATATATATATATATATATATATATATATATATATATATATATATATATATATATATATATATATTTATGTCGTACCTAGTAGCCAGAACGCACTTCTCAGCCTACTATGCAAGGCCCGATTTGCCTAATAAGCCAAGTTTTCCTAAATTAATATATTTTATCAAATATTTTTCTTACGAAATGATAAAGCTACCCATTTCATTATGTATGAGGTGAATTTTTTTTATTGGAGTTAAAATTAACGTAGATATATGACCGAACCTAACCAACCCTACCTAACCTAACCTAACCTATCTTTATAGGTTAGGTTAGGTAGCCGAAAAAAGTTAGGTTAGGTTAGGTAGTCGAAAAATAATTCATGAAAACTTGGCTTATTAGGCCAAGAGGTACGACATATTATATATATATATATATATATATATATATATATATATATATATATATATATATATATTTATATATATATATATATATATATATATATATATATATATATATATATATAAAAATCGGAGATGTGTAAGTTCTATTCAGTTGTGTATGTGTAAACTAAAGTCTTTGAAAAGACTTATATATATATATATATATATATATATAAATATATATATATATATATATAAAAATATATATAAATATATATATATATATATATATATATATATATATATATATAAAATATATATATAAAAATATATATATATATATATGTCTTATATATATATATATAAGACTTATATATATATATATAAGTCTTTGAAAAGACTTATATATATATATATATATATATATATATATATATATATATATATATATATATATATATATATATATATATATATATATATATATATATATATATATATATATATATAAAATATATATATAAAAATATATATATATATATATAAGTCTTATATATATATATATAAGACTTATATATATATATATAAGTCTTTGAAAAGACTTATATATATATATATATATATATATATATATATATATATATATATATATATATATGTATATATATATATATATATATATATATATATATATATATATATGTCGTACGTAGTAGCCAGAACTCACTTCTCAGCCTACTATTCAAGGCCCGATTTGCCTAAGAAGCCAAGTTTTCCTGAATTAATATATTTACTATAATTTTTTTCTTATGAAATGATAAAGCAACCCTTTTCTCTATGTATGAGGTCAATTTTTTTTATTGGAGTTAAAATTAACGTAGATATATGACCGAACCTAACCAACCCTACCTAACCTAACCTAACCTATATTTATAGGTAAGGTTAGGTTAGGTAGCCAAAAAAAGCTAGGTTAGGTTAGGTTAGGTAGGTTAGGTAGACGAAAAAACATTAATTCATGAAAACTTGGCTTATTAGGCAAATCGGGCCTTGAATAGTAGTCTGAGAAGTGCGTTCTGGCTATTAGGTACGACATATATATATATATATATATATATATATATATATATATATATATATATATATATATATATATATATATATATATATATATATATATATATATATATATATATATATATATGTCGTACCTAGTAGCCAGAACGCACTTCTCTGCCTACTATGCAAGGCCCGATTTGCCTAATAAGCCAAGTTTTCCTGAATTAATATATTTTCTCTAATTTTTTTCTTATGAAATGATAAAGCTACCCATTTCATTATGTATGAGGTCAATTTTTTTTTATTGGAGTTAAAATTAACGTATATATATGGCCGAACCTAACCAACCCTACCTAACCTAACCTAACCTATCTTTATAGGTTAGGCTAGGTTAGGTAGCAGAAAAAGTTAGGTTAGGTTAGGTTAGGTAGGTTAGGTTGTCGAAAAACAATTAATTCATGAAAACTTGGCTTATTAGGCAAATCGGGCCTTGCATAGTAGGCTGAGAAGTGAGTTCTGGCTACTAGGTACGACATATATATATATATATATATATATATATATATATATATATATATATATATATATATATATATATATATATATACACACATATATTTATATATATTAAATATATTTTTATGTATATATATATATATATATATATATTATATATAAATATATATATATATATTTGTATATGACTCATTCCTCTCGATGTTTGCTGATGATGCAAAAATTATGAGAAGAATCCAGACGGATGAAGATAGACAGAGACTACAGGATGACCTGGATAAACTGGAGGAATGGTCTAGAAAATGGCTGCTAAAGTTCAACTCGGGAAAGTGTAAGGTGATGAAATTAGGCGAAGGGAGCAGGAGGCTGAACACAAGGTATCATCTGGGAGGGGAAATCCTGCAAGTGTCAAATAGAGAGAATTATCTACTGGTTGATATCACACCGAACCTGTCCCTAGAGGCCCACATCAAAAGAATATCATCAGCGGCATATGCTAGACTGGCCAACATAAGAACTGCCTTCAGAAACTTGTGTAAGGAATCTTTCAGAACCCTGTATACCACTTATGTAAGACCAATTCTGGAGTATGCAGCTCCAGCCTGGAGTACATACCTAGTTAAACACAAGACAAAGTTAGAGAAGATTCAGCGGTATGCCACCAGGCTCGTCCCGGAACTGAGAGGATTGAGCTACGAGGAAAGGCTAAAGGAGCTGAACCTCACATCCCTGGAAAACAGAAGAGTAAGGGGAGACATGATAACCACCTACAAAATTCTCAGGGGAATTGACAGGGTGGACAAAGACAAACTCTTCAGCACGGGTGCGACACGAACAAGGGGACACAGGTGGAAACTTAGTACCCAGATGAGCCACAGAGACGTTAGAAAGAATTTTTTCAGTGTCAGAGTAGTTAATAAATGGAATGCACTAGGAAGTGATGTGGTGGAGGCTGACTCCATACACAGTTTCAAATGTAGATATGATAGAGCCCAGTAGGCTCAGGAATCTGTACATCAGTTGATTGACAGTTGAGAGGCGGGACCAAAGAGCCAAAGCTCAACCCCCGCAAGCACAATTAGGTGAGTACAGGGATCAGTCCTTGGACCTATACTGTTTCTGATATACGTAAATGATCTTCCAGAAGGAATTGACTCGTTCCTCTCGGTGTTTGCTGATGGCGCGAAAATTATGAGGGGGATCAGGACAGAGGAGGATAGTATGAGGCTACAAGATGACCTAGACAAACTGAAGGAATGGTCCGACAAATGGCAACTAAAGTTCAACCCAAGTAAATGTAAGGTAATGAAACTAGGAGGAGGAACTAGGAGGCCAGTCACTGGATACCGAATGGGAGATGAAGTCCTTCACGAAACGGACAGAGAGAAAGATCTGGGAGTTGATATCACGTTAAACTTGTCTCCTGAAGCCCACATCAAAAGAATAACATGAGCGGCCTATGCGAGGCTGGCTAACATCAGAACTGCTTTCAGAAACCTGTGTAAGGAATCCTTCAGAACCTTGTATACCACATATGTAAGGCCAATCCTGGAGTATGCAGCCGCAGCATGGAGTCCGTACCTAGTCAAGCACAAAACGAAGCTGGAAAAAGTTCAGAGGTATGCCACTAGGTTAGTCCCAGAACTAAGAGGCATGAGTTATGAGGACAGACTATGTGAACTGCATCTTACGTCGCTGGAAGACAGAAGAGCTAGGGGAGACATGATCACCACATACAAAATTCTCAGGGGAATTGACAGGGTGGACAAGGATGGATTATTTAAAACGGATGGCACACGCACAAGGGGACACAGGTGGACGCTGAGTACCCAAATGAGCCACAGAGACGTTAGAAAGAATTTTTTCAGTGTCAGAGTAGTTAGTAAATGGAATGCATTAGGCAGTGATGTGGTGGAGGCTGACTCCATACACAGTTTCAAATGTAGATATTACAGATCCCAGAAGGCTCAGGAATCTGTATACTAGTTGATTGACAGTTGAGAGGTGGGACCAAAGAGCCAGAGCTCAACCCCCGCAAGCACAACTAGGTGACTGCTGCTAGGTAAGTACACACACATGAAGCAATAGACAGGAGTAAAAAACATGGGGGTATAGATAGAGATAATTGAGAGACACGGTATCAAAGAGATAGAACGACAGAAACGGTACCAGTGAGACGGTACCAGTGAGACGGTACAAGAGAGACGGTACAAGAGAGACAGTACGAGAGAGACGGTACGAGAGAGACGGTACGAGAGAGACGGTATGAGAGAGACGGTACCAGTGAGACGGTACAAGAGAGATGGTACGAGAGAGACGGTACGAGAGAGACGGTACGAGAGAGACGGTACCAGTGAGACGGTACCAGTGAGACGGTACCAGTGAGATGGTACCAGTGAGACGGTACCAGTGAGACGGTACCAGTGAGACGGTACGAGAGAGACGGTACGAGAGAGACGGTACGAGAGAGATGGTACGAGAGAGACGGTACCAGTGAGACGGTACCAGTGAGACGGTATCAGTGAGACGGTACGAGAGAGACGGTACGAGAGAGACGGTACGAGAGAGACGGTACCAGTGAGACGGTACGAGAGAGATGGTACGAGAGAGACAGTACGAGAGAGACGGTACCAGTGAGACGGTACGAGAGAGACGGTACGAGAGAGATGGTACGAGAGAGACGGTACGAGAGAGACGGTACGAGAGAGACGGTACCAGTGAGACGGTACGAGAGAGACGGTACGAGAGAGACGGTACCAGTGAGACGGTACGAGAGAGACGGTACGAGAGAGACGGTACGAGAGAGACGGTACCAGTGAGACGGTACGAGAGAGACGGTACGAGAGAGACGGTACGAGAGAGACGGTACGAGAGAGACGGTACGAGAGAGACGGAACGAGAGAGACGGTACGAGAGAGACGGTACGAGACGGTACGAGAGAGACGGTACCAGTGAGACGGTACCAGTGAGACGGTACGAGAGAGACGGTACGAGAGAGACGGTACCAGTGAGACGGTACCAGTGAGACGGTACGAGAGAGATGGTACGAGAGACGGAACGAGAGAGACGGTACGAGAGAGACGGTACGAGAGAGACGGTACGAGAGAGACTGTACGAGAGAGACGGTACCAGTGAGACGGTACGAGAGAGACGGTACGAGAGAGACGGTACGAGAGAGACGGTACGAGAGAGACGGTACGAGAGAGACGGTACGAGAGAGACGGTACGAGAGAGACGGTACCAGTGAGACGGTACGAGAGAGACGGTACGAGAGAGACGGTACCAGTGAGACGGAACGAGAGAGACGGTACCAGTGAGACGGTACGAGAGAGACGGAACGAGAGAGACGGTACGAGAGAGACGGTACGAGACGGTACGAGAGAGACGGTACCAGTGAGACGGTACCAGTGAGACGGTACGAGAGAGACGGTACGAGAGAGACGGTACCAGTGAGACGGTACCAGTGAGACGGTACGAGAGAGATGGTACGAGAGACGGAACGTGAGAGACGGTACGAGAGAGACGGTACGAGAGAGACGGTACGAGAGAGACGGTACGAGAGAGACGGTACCAGTGAGACGGTACGAGAGAGACGGTACGAGAGAGACGGTACGAGAGAGACGGTACGAGAGAGACGGTACGAGAGAGACGGTACGAGAGAGACGGTACAAGAGAGACGGTACGAGAGAGACGGTACCAGTGAGACGGTACCAGTGAGACCGTACGAGAGAGACGGTACGAGAGAGACGGTACGAGAGAGACGGTACGAGAGAGACGGTACCAGTGAGACGGTACGAGAGAGACGGTACGAGAGAGACGGTACGAGAGAGACGGTACCAGTGAGACGGTACCAGTGAGACGGTACCAGTGAGACCGTACGAGAGAGACGGTACGAGAGAGACGGTACGAGAGAGACGGTACGAGAGAGACGGTACCAGTGAGACGGTACGAGAGAGACGGTACGAGAGAGACGGTACGAGAGAGACGGTACGAGAGAGACGGTACCAGTGAGACGGTACCAGTGAGACGGTACGAGAGAGACGGAACGAGAGAGACGGTACCAGTGAGACGGTACCAGTGAGACGGTACGAGAGAGATGGTACGAGAGACGGAACGAGAGAGACGGTACGAGAGAGACGGTACGAGAGAGACGGTACGAGAGAGACTGTACGAGAGAGACGGTACCAGTGAGACGGTACGAGAGAGACGGTACGAGAGAGACGGTACGAGAGAGACGGTACGAGAGAGACGGTACGAGAGAGACGGTACGAGAGAGACGGTACGAGAGAGACGGTACCAGTGAGACGGTACGAGAGAGACGGTACGAGAGAGACGGTACCAGTGAGACGGAACGAGAGAGACGGTACCAGTGAGACGGTACGAGAGATACGGAACGAGAGAGACGGTACGAGAGAGACGGTACGAGACGGTACGAGAGAGACGGTACCAGTGAGACGGTACCAGTGAGACGGTACGAGAGAGACGGTACGAGAGAGACGGTACCAGTGAGACGGTACCAGTGAGACGGTACGAGAGAGATGGTACGAGAGACGGAACGTGAGAGACGGTACGAGAGAGACGGTACGAGAGAGACGGTACGAGAGAGACTGTACGAGAGAGACGGTACCAGTGAGACGGTACGAGAGAGACGGTACGAGAGAGACGGTACGAGAGAGACGGTACGAGAGAGACGGTACGAGAGAGACGGTACGAGAGAGACGGTACCAGTGAGACGGTACCAGTGAGACGGTACCAGTGAGACGGTACCAGTGAGACCGTACGAGAGAGACGGTACGAGAGAGACGGTACGAGAGAGACGGTACCAGTGAGACGGTACGAGAGAGACGGTACGAGAGAGACGGTACGAGAGAGACGGTACGAGAGAGACGGTACCAGTGAGACGGTACCAGTGAGACCGTACGAGAGAGACGGTACGAGAGAGACGGTACGAGAGAGACGGTACGAGAGAGACGGTACCAGTGAGACGGTACGAGAGAGACGGTACGAGAGAGACGGTACGAGAGAGACGGTACGAGAGAGACGGTACCAGTGAGACGGTACGAGAGAGACGGTACGAGAGAGACGGTACCAGTGAGACGGTACCAGTGAGACCGTACGAGAGAGACGGTACGAGAGAGACGGTACCAGATGAGACGGTACCAGTGAGACGGTACGAGAGAGACGGTACGAGAGAGACGGTACGAGAGAGACGGTACGAGAGAGACGGTACCAGTGAGACGGTACGAGAGAGACGGTACGAGAGAGACGGTACGAGAGAGACGGTACGAGAGAGACGGTACGAGAGAGACGGTACCAGTGAGACGGTACGAGAGAGACGGTACGAGAGAGACGGTACCAGTGAGACGGTACGAGAGAGACGGTACCAGTGAGACGGTACGAGAGAGACGGTACGAGAGAGACGGTACGAGAGAGACGGTACGAGAGAGACGGTACCAGTGAGACGGTACCAGTGAGACGGTACGAGAGAGACGGTACGAGAGAGACGGTACGAGAGAGATGGTACGAGAGAGACGGTACGAGAGAGACGGTACCAGTGAGACGGTACCAGTGAGACGGTACCAGTGAGACGGTACCAGTGAGACGGTACCAGTGAGACGGTACGAGAGAGACGGTACGAGAGAGACGGTACGAGAGAGACGGTACCGAGAGAGACGGTACCAGTGAGACGGTACGAGAGAGACGGTACCAGTGAGACGGTACGAGAGAGACGGTACGAGAGAGACGGTACGAGAGAGACGGTACCAGTGAGACGGTACGAGAGAGACGGTACGAGAGAGACGGTACGAGAGAGACGGTACCAGTGAGACG
>NW_027190099.1:0-54521 GCF_040958095.1 Procambarus clarkii
ACAACAACAACAGTGATTTTATTAGTGTAAAAGAGAGAGAGAGAGAGAGAGAGAGAGAGAAGAGAGAGAGAGAGAGAGAGAGAGAGAGAAGAGAGAAGAGAGAGAGGAGAGAGAGTTGATTTGTGGAACCAATTACCATGAAACGCAGTGGAGGTGGGGTTCCTCGACTGTTTCAAGCATGGGTTGGACATGTATATGAGTGGGATTGGGTTGTTATAAATAGGAGGTGCCTCGCATGGGCCAATAGGCCTTCTGCAGTTACCTTCGTTCTTATGTTCTTATGTGTTATGCAGTAATTTGCTCAACAAATCAACAACCGAACCAGTATTTATCAAGGTCTTTCCTAAATCTAAACATGTCCAATTTATAACCTTTTTTCGAGTTCTTTTTTGTTTTGATTCCTTTAATACCCTATTATTATCCCCCTTTTGTTATTCCCATTCGTCAACTTGTACACCTCTAATATGTCACCACTAGTTTTTCACCTTATGTTAGTATTCTTTGCTTTCCTTATTCAGAGCAGACCTTTAGCGAAACATATAAAAGGCTGTATTAGTATGACAAAAAGTAAAAATTTCCAGTTAAATACATGAACTCAAAACAAAAATCGATGTAATGGAAATATATTGCATGAGCAGCAAAGATTTAGAGCAGACAGAGGTAAATACTGATCACAAATTTCTATCTCTCTACATTAAAAAATTCGAAGGCACATTATACAAACAATTCTTTTAAATCTTTATTAAAAATCATATTCCATCAGACATACAATTTTTACATTTAAAATTGTATATAGGGAGTTTAGCTTTTAAATTTCATAATAATTTCCCTAAATTAAGATAACTGTTCGTCTGGAGTTTTGGTCGTTGGGTGTGATCAATCTTGGCTTTTTGCATGAATCCTCGGGATTGTTACCGTCATCTTTTCTAGCTCGCTTTTTGGGCTGCAAATATTCGGTGCGGTTTTGCTCACAATTTTGTTTCGTCATATCAAATGAAGTGCAGGGAGTTTGCTTATTACTTTTGATGGAATCATTCAAAGTAATGATCTTCTTATCGAGGCTTGCGACCAGCGTATCATTTCTTTTTTTCATTGGTACATCTGTAGACTGATTTTGTTTATCGCTTGTTTTTGCCTTATTGTCGATTACGACCTTTTCCTCCTTCTGTTGGAAATTTGCTTGCGAGCCTAGAGTCTTCTTTATCGGAGCACATACTCTTTTTGGCCTAGTTGGTTTGCGAATACAACATTCGTATATAATTTCTGCCATGGCTCTGTATATTGGACCTGTTGGCTTACAGGAAAATCTATTATTTTTCTTAATATCGGTTAGAATTCACAGACTAATGAGTAAAGTTTCTCCAAGATATGTTTTGGCAAAATATTGGAAAACACGTAAATTATGCGTCCACAAACGTATTTTCTGGTCTGTGCTAAGAACTAGACTGAATTATTCAAGGAACGGGTTCCTTTTATATATACCCCAAGAGTTGTGTAAGTGAGGTGATTGACCTGAGCCTGAGTACATATAGGAATAACAATAGTGATATTAAATATATTTACGGGCTCACCAAAGTCCATGCTACATGGACACTTCGTTCTGAGTAGCTAAATCCGAAACAACAACAACAGTGATTTTATTAGTGTAAAGAGAGAGAGAGAGAGAGAGAGAGAGAGAGAGAGAGAGAGAGAGAGAGAGAGAGAGAGAGAGAGAGAGAGAGTTGATTTGTGGAACCAATTACCATGAAACGCAGTGGAGGTGGGGTTCCTCGACTGTTTCAAGCATGGGTTGGACATGTATATGAGTGGGATTGGGTTGTTATAAATAGGAGGTGCCTCGCATGGGCCAATAGGCCTTCTGCAGTTACCTTCGTTCTTATGTTCTTATGTGTTATGCAGTAATTTGCTCAACAAATCAACAACCGAACCAGTATTTATCAAGGTCTTTCCTAAATCTAAACATGTCCAATTTATAACCTTTTTTCGAGTTCTATTTTGTTTTGATTCCTTTAATACCCTATTATTATCCCCCTTTTGTTATTCCCATTCGTCAACTTGTACACCTCTAATATGTCACCACTAGTTTTTCACCTTATGTTAGTATTCTTTGCTTTCCTTATTCAGAGCAGACCTTTAGCGAAACATATAAAAGGCTGTATTAGTATGACAAAAAGTAAAAATTTCCAGTTAAATACATGAACTCAAAACAAAAATCGATGTAATGGAAATATATTGCATGAGCAGCAAAGATTTAGAGCAGACAGAGGTAAATACTGATCACAAATTTCTATCTCTCTACATTAAAAAATTCGAAGGCACATTATACAAACAATTCTTTTAAATCTTTATTAAAAAATCATATTCCATCAGACATACAATTTTTACATTTAAAATTGTATATAGGGAGTTTAGCTTTTAAATTTCATAATAATTTCCCTAAATTAAGATAACTGTTCGTCTGGAGTTTTGGTCGTTGGGTGTGATCAATCTTGGCTTTTTGCATGAATCCTCGGGATTGTTACCGTCATCTTTTCTAGCTCGCTTTTTGGGCTGCAAATATTCGGTGCGGTTTTGCTCACAATTTTGTTTCGTCATATCAAATGAAGTGCAGGGAGTTTGCTTATTACTTTTGATGGAATCATTCAAAGTAATGATCTTCTTATCGAGGCTTGCGACCAGCGTATCATTTCTTTTTTTCATTGGTACATCTGTAGACTGATTTTGTTTATCGCTTGTTTTTGCCTTATTGTCGATTACGACCTTTTCCTCCTTCTGTTGGAAATTTGCTTGCGAGCCTAGAGTCTTCTTTATCGGAGCACATACTCTTTTTGGCCTAGTTGGTTTGCGAATACAACATTCGTATATAATTTCTGCCATGGCTCTGTATATTGGACCTGTTGGCTTACAGGAAAATCTATTATTTTTCTTAATATCGGTTAGAATTCACAGACTAATGAGTAAAGTTTCTCCAAGATATGTTTTGGCAAAATATTGGAAAACACGTAAATTATGCGTCCACAAACGTATTTTCTGGTCTGTGCTAAGAACTAGACTGAATTATTCAAGGAACGGGTTCCTTTTATATATACCCCAAGAGTTGTGTAAGTGAGGTGATTGACCTGAGCCTGAGTACATATAGGAATAACAATAGTGATATTAAATATATTTACGGGCTCACCAAAGTCCATGCTACATGGACACTTCGTTCTGAGTAGCTAAATCCGAAACAACAACAACAGTGATTTTATTAGTGTAAAAGAGAGAGAGAGAGAGAGAGAGAGAGAGAGAGAGAGAGAGAGAGAGTTGATTTGTGGAACCAATTACCATGAAACGCAGTGGAGGTGGGGTTCCTCGACTGTTTCAAGCATGGGTTGGACATGTATATGAGTGGGATTGGGTTGTTATAAATAGGAGGTGCCTCGCATGGGCCAATAGGCCTTCTGCAGTTACCTTCGTTCTTATGTTCTTATGTGTTATGCAGTAATTTGCTCAACAAATCAACAACCGAACCAGTATTTATCAAGGTCTTTCCTAAATCTAAACATGTCCAATTTATAACCTTTTTTCGAGTTCTATTTTGTTTTGATTCCTTTAATACCCTATTATTATCCCCCTTTTGTTATTCCCATTCGTCAACTTGTACACCTCTAATATGTCACCACTAGTTTTTCACCTTATGTTAGTATTCTTTGCTTTCCTTATTCAGAGCAGACCTTTAGCGAAACATATAAAAGGCTGTATTAGTATGACAAAAAGTAAAAATTTCCAGTTAAATACATGAACTCAAAACAAAAATCGATGTAATGGAAATATATTGCATGAGCAGCAAAGATTTAGAGCAGACAGAGGTAAATACTGATCACAAATTTCTATCTCTCTACATTAAAAAATTCGAAGGCACATTATACAAACAATTCTTTTAAATCTTTATTAAAAAATCATATTCCATCAGACATACAATTTTTACATTTAAAATTGTATATAGGGAGTTTAGCTTTTAAATTTCATAATAATTTCCCTAAATTAAGATAACTGTTCGTCTGGAGTTTTGGTCGTTGGGTGTGATCAATCTTGGCTTTTTGCATGAATCCTCGGGATTGTTACCGTCATCTTTTCTAGCTCGCTTTTTGGGCTGCAAATATTCGGTGCGGTTTTGCTCACAATTTTGTTTCGTCATATCAAATGAAGTGCAGGGAGTTTGCTTATTACTTTTGATGGAATCATTCAAAGTAATGATCTTCTTATCGAGGCTTGCGACCAGCGTATCATTTCTTTTTTTCATTGGTACATCTGTAGACTGATTTTGTTTATCGCTTGTTTTTGCCTTATTGTCGATTACGACCTTTTCCTCCTTCTGTTGGAAATTTGCTTGCGAGCCTAGAGTCTTCTTTATCGGAGCACATACTCTTTTTGGCCTAGTTGGTTTGCGAATACAACATTCGTATATAATTTCTGCCATGGCTCTGTATATTGGACCTGTTGGCTTACAGGAAAATCTATTATTTTTCTTAATATCGGTTAGAATTCACAGACTAATGAGTAAAGTTTCTCCAAGATATGTTTTGGCAAAATATTGGAAAACACGTAAATTATGCGTCCACAAACGTATTTTCTGGTCTGTGCTAAGAACTAGACTGAATTATTCAAGGAACGGGTTCCTTTTATATATACCCCAAGAGTTGTGTAAGTGAGGTGATTGACCTGAGCCTGAGTACATATAGGAATAACAATAGTGATATTAAATATATTTACGGGCTCACCAAAGTCCATGCTACATGGACACTTCGTTCTGAGTAGCTAAATCCGAAACAACAACAACAGTGATTTTATTAGTGTAAAAGAGAGAGAGAGAGAGAGAGAGAGAGAGAGAGAGAGAGAGAGAGAGAGAGAGAGAGAGAGAGAGTTGATTTGTGGAACCAATTACCATGAAACGCAGTGGAGGTGGGGTTCCTCGACTGTTTCAAGCATGGGTTGGACATGTATATGAGTGGGATTGGGTTGTTATAAATAGGAGGTGCCTCGCATGGGCCAATAGGCCTTCTGCAGTTACCTTCGTTCTTATGTTCTTATGTGTTATGCAGTAATTTGCTCAACAAATCAACAACCGAACCAGTATTTATCAAGGTCTTTCCTAAATCTAAACATGTCCAATTTATAACCTTTTTTCGAGTTCTATTTTGTTTTGATTCCTTTAATACCCTATTATTATCCCCCTTTTGTTATTCCCATTCGTCAACTTGTACACCTCTAATATGTCACCACTAGTTTTTCACCTTATGTTAGTATTCTTTGCTTTCCTTATTCAGAGCAGACCTTTAGCGAAACATATAAAAGGCTGTATTAGTATGACAAAAAGTAAAAATTTCCAGTTAAATACATGAACTCAAAACAAAAATCGATGTAATGGAAATATATTGCATGAGCAGCAAAGATTTAGAGCAGACAGAGGTAAATACTGATCACAAATTTCTATCTCTCTACATTAAAAAATTCGAAGGCACATTATACAAACAATTCTTTTAAATCTTTATTAAAAAATCATATTCCATCAGACATACAATTTTTACATTTAAAATTGTATATAGGGAGTTTAGCTTTTAAATTTCATAATAATTTCCCTAAATTAAGATAACTGTTCGTCTGGAGTTTTGGTCGTTGGGTGTGATCAATCTTGGCTTTTTGCATGAATCCTCGGGATTGTTACCGTCATCTTTTCTAGCTCGCTTTTTGGGCTGCAAATATTCGGTGCGGTTTTGCTCACAATTTTGTTTCGTCATATCAAATGAAGTGCAGGGAGTTTGCTTATTACTTTTGATGGAATCATTCAAAGTAATGATCTTCTTATCGAGGCTTGCGACCAGCGTATCATTTCTTTTTTTCATTGGTACATCTGTAGACTGATTTTGTTTATCGCTTGTTTTTGCCTTATTGTCGATTACGACCTTTTCCTCCTTCTGTTGGAAATTTGCTTGCGAGCCTAGAGTCTTCTTTATCGGAGCACATACTCTTTTTGGCCTAGTTGGTTTGCGAATACAACATTCGTATATAATTTCTGCCATGGCTCTGTATATTGGACCTGTTGGCTTACAGGAAAATCTATTATTTTTCTTAATATCGGTTAGAATTCACAGACTAATGAGTAAAGTTTCTCCAAGATATGTTTTGGCAAAATATTGGAAAACACGTAAATTATGCGTCCACAAACGTATTTTCTGGTCTGTGCTAAGAACTAGACTGAATTATTCAAGGAACGGGTTCCTTTTATATATACCCCAAGAGTTGTGTAAGTGAGGTGATTGACCTGAGCCTGAGTACATATAGGAATAACAATAGTGATATTAAATATATTTACGGGCTCACCAAAGTCCATGCTACATGGACACTTCGTTCTGAGTAGCTAAATCCGAAACAACAACAACAGTGATTTTATTAGTGTAAAGAGAGAGAGAGAGAGAGAGAGAGAGAGAGAGAGAGAGAGAGAGAGAGAGAGAGAGAGAGAGAGAGAGAGAGAGAGAGAGAGAGAGAGTTGATTTGTGGAACCAATTACCATGAAACGCAGTGGAGGTGGGGTTCCTCGACTGTTTCAAGCATGGGTTGGACATGTATATGAGTGGGATTGGGTTGTTATAAATAGGAGGTGCCTCGCATGGGCCAATAGGCCTTCTGCAGTTACCTTCGTTCTTATGTTCTTATGTGTTATGCAGTAATTTGCTCAACAAATCAACAACCGAACCAGTATTTATCAAGGTCTTTCCTAAATCTAAACATGTCCAATTTATAACCTTTTTTCGAGTTCTATTTTGTTTTGATTCCTTTAATACCCTATTATTATCCCCCTTTTGTTATTCCCATTCGTCAACTTGTACACCTCTAATATGTCACCACTAGTTTTTCACCTTATGTTAGTATTCTTTGCTTTCCTTATTCAGAGCAGACCTTTAGCGAAACATATAAAAGGCTGTATTAGTATGACAAAAAGTAAAAATTTCCAGTTAAATACATGAACTCAAAACAAAAATCGATGTAATGGAAATATATTGCATGAGCAGCAAAGATTTAGAGCAGACAGAGGTAAATACTGATCACAAATTTCTATCTCTCTACATTAAAAAATTCGAAGGCACATTATACAAACAATTCTTTTAAATCTTTATTAAAAAATCATATTCCATCAGACATACAATTTTTACATTTAAAATTGTATATAGGGAGTTTAGCTTTTAAATTTCATAATAATTTCCCTAAATTAAGATAACTGTTCGTCTGGAGTTTTGGTCGTTGGGTGTGATCAATCTTGGCTTTTTGCATGAATCCTCGGGATTGTTACCGTCATCTTTTCTAGCTCGCTTTTTGGGCTGCAAATATTCGGTGCGGTTTTGCTCACAATTTTGTTTCGTCATATCAAATGAAGTGCAGGGAGTTTGCTTATTACTTTTGATGGAATCATTCAAAGTAATGATCTTCTTATCGAGGCTTGCGACCAGCGTATCATTTCTTTTTTTCATTGGTACATCTGTAGACTGATTTTGTTTATCGCTTGTTTTTGCCTTATTGTCGATTACGACCTTTTCCTCCTTCTGTTGGAAATTTGCTTGCGAGCCTAGAGTCTTCTTTATCGGAGCACATACTCTTTTTGGCCTAGTTGGTTTGCGAATACAACATTCGTATATAATTTCTGCCATGGCTCTGTATATTGGACCTGTTGGCTTACAGGAAAATCTATTATTTTTCTTAATATCGGTTAGAATTCACAGACTAATGAGTAAAGTTTCTCCAAGATATGTTTTGGCAAAATATTGGAAAACACGTAAATTATGCGTCCACAAACGTATTTTCTGGTCTGTGCTAAGAACTAGACTGAATTATTCAAGGAACGGGTTCCTTTTATATATACCCCAAGAGTTGTGTAAGTGAGGTGATTGACCTGAGCCTGAGTACATATAGGAATAACAATAGTGATATTAAATATATTTACGGGCTCACCAAAGTCCATGCTACATGGACACTTCGTTCTGAGTAGCTAAATCCGAAACAACAACAACAGTGATTTTATTAGTGTAAAAGAGAGAGAGAGAGAGAGAGAGAGAGAGAGAGAGAGAGAGAGAGAGAGAGAGAGAGAGAGAGAGAGAGAGAGAGAGAGAGAGTTGATTTGTGGAACCAATTACCATGAAACGCAGTGGAGGTGGGGTTCCTCGACTGTTTCAAGCATGGGTTGGACATGTATATGAGTGGGATTGGGTTGTTATAAATAGGAGGTGCCTCGCATGGGCCAATAGGCCTTCTGCAGTTACCTTCGTTCTTATGTTCTTATGTGTTATGCAGTAATTTGCTCAACAAATCAACAACCGAACCAGTATTTATCAAGGTCTTTCCTAAATCTAAACATGTCCAATTTATAACCTTTTTTCGAGTTCTATTTTGTTTTGATTCCTTTAATACCCTATTATTATCCCCCTTTTGTTATTCCCATTCGTCAACTTGTACACCTCTAATATGTCACCACTAGTTTTTCACCTTATGTTAGTATTCTTTGCTTTCCTTATTCAGAGCAGACCTTTAGCGAAACATATAAAAGGCTGTATTAGTATGACAAAAAGTAAAAATTTCCAGTTAAATACATGAACTCAAAACAAAAATCGATGTAATGGAAATATATTGCATGAGCAGCAAAGATTTAGAGCAGACAGAGGTAAATACTGATCACAAATTTCTATCTCTCTACATTAAAAAATTCGAAGGCACATTATACAAACAATTCTTTTAAATCTTTATTAAAAAATCATATTCCATCAGACATACAATTTTTACATTTAAAATTGTATATAGGGAGTTTAGCTTTTAAATTTCATAATAATTTCCCTAAATTAAGATAACTGTTCGTCTGGAGTTTTGGTCGTTGGGTGTGATCAATCTTGGCTTTTTGCATGAATCCTCGGGATTGTTACCGTCATCTTTTCTAGCTCGCTTTTTGGGCTGCAAATATTCGGTGCGGTTTTGCTCACAATTTTGTTTCGTCATATCAAATGAAGTGCAGGGAGTTTGCTTATTACTTTTGATGGAATCATTCAAAGTAATGATCTTCTTATCGAGGCTTGCGACCAGCGTATCATTTCTTTTTTTCATTGGTACATCTGTAGACTGATTTTGTTTATCGCTTGTTTTTGCCTTATTGTCGATTACGACCTTTTCCTCCTTCTGTTGGAAATTTGCTTGCGAGCCTAGAGTCTTCTTTATCGGAGCACATACTCTTTTTGGCCTAGTTGGTTTGCGAATACAACATTCGTATATAATTTCTGCCATGGCTCTGTATATTGGACCTGTTGGCTTACAGGAAAATCTATTATTTTTCTTAATATCGGTTAGAATTCACAGACTAATGAGTAAAGTTTCTCCAAGATATGTTTTGGCAAAATATTGGAAAACACGTAAATTATGCGTCCACAAACGTATTTTCTGGTCTGTGCTAAGAACTAGACTGAATTATTCAAGGAACGGGTTCCTTTTATATATACCCCAAGAGTTGTGTAAGTGAGGTGATTGACCTGAGCCTGAGTACATATAGGAATAACAATAGTGATATTAAATATATTTACGGGCTCACCAAAGTCCATGCTACATGGACACTTCGTTCTGAGTAGCTAAATCCGAAACAACAACAACAGTGATTTTATTAGTGTAAAAGAGAGAGAGAGAGAGAGAGAGAGAGAGAGAGAGTTGATTTGTGGAACCAATTACCATGAAACGCAGTGGAGGTGGGGTTCCTCGACTGTTTCAAGCATGGGTTGGACATGTATATGAGTGGGATTGGGTTGTTATAAATAGGAGGTGCCTCGTATGGGCCAATAGGCCTTCTGCAGTTACCTTCGTTCTTATGTTCTTATGTGTTATGCAGTAATTTGCTCAACAAATCAACAACCGAACCAGTATTTATCAAGGTCTTTCCTAAATCTAAACATGTCCAATTTATAACCTTTTTTCGAGTTCTATTTTGTTTTGATTCCTTTAATACCCTATTATTATCCCCCTTTTGTTATTCCCATTCGTCAACTTGTACACCTCTAATATGTCACCACTAGTTTTTCACCTTATGTTAGTATTCTTTGCTTTCCTTATTCAGAGCAGACCTTTAGCGAAACATATAAAAGGCTGTATTAGTATGACAAAAAGTAAAAATTTCCAGTTAAATACATGAACTCAAAACAAAAATCGATGTAATGGAAATATATTGCATGAGCAGCAAAGATTTAGAGCAGACAGAGGTAAATACTGATCACAAATTTCTATCTCTCTACATTAAAAAATTCGAAGGCACATTATACAAACAATTCTTTTAAATCTTTATTAAAAATCATATTCCATCAGACATACAATTTTTACATTTAAAATTGTATATAGGGAGTTTAGCTTTTAAATTTCATAATAATTTCCCTAAATTAAGATAACTGTTCGTCTGGAGTTTTGGTCGTTGGGTGTGATCAATCTTGGCTTTTTGCATGAATCCTCGGGATTGTTACCGTCATCTTTTCTAGCTCGCTTTTTGGGCTGCAAATATTCGGTGCGGTTTTGCTCACAATTTTGTTTCGTCATATCAAATGAAGTGCAGGGAGTTTGCTTATTACTTTTGATGGAATCATTCAAAGTAATGATCTTCTTATCGAGGCTTGCGACCAGCGTATCATTTCTTTTTTTCATTGGTACATCTGTAGACTGATTTTGTTTATCGCTTGTTTTTGCCTTATTGTCGATTACGACCTTTTCCTCCTTCTGTTGGAAATTTGCTTGCGAGCCTAGAGTCTTCTTTATCGGAGCACATACTCTTTTTGGCCTAGTTGGTTTGCGAATACAACATTCGTATATAATTTCTGCCATGGCTCTGTATATTGGACCTGTTGGCTTACAGGAAAATCTATTATTTTTCTTAATATCGGTTAGAATTCACAGACTAATGAGTAAAGTTTCTCCAAGATATGTTTTGGCAAAATATTGGAAAACACGTAAATTATGCGTCCACAAACGTATTTTCTGGTCTGTGCTAAGAACTAGACTGAATTATTCAAGGAACGGGTTCCTTTTATATATACCCCAAGAGTTGTGTAAGTGAGGTGATTGACCTGAGCCTGAGTACATATAGGAATAACAATAGTGATATTAAATATATTTACGGGCTCACCAAAGTCCATGCTACATGGACACTTCGTTCTGAGTAGCTAAATCCGAAACAACAACAACAGTGATTTTATTAGTGTAAAAGAGAGAGAGAGAGAGAGAGAGGAGAGAGAGAGAGAGAGAGAGAGAGAGAGTTGATTTGTGGAACCAATTACCATGAAACGCAGTGGAGGTGGGGTTCCTCGACTGTTTCAAGCATGGGTTGGACATGTATATGAGTGGGATTGGGTTGTTATAAATAGGAGGTGCCTCGCATGGGCCAATAGGCCTTCTGCAGTTACCTTCGTTCTTATGTTCTTATGTGTTATGCAGTAATTTGCTCAACAAATCAACAACCGAACCAGTATTTATCAAGGTCTTTCCTAAATCTAAACATGTCCAATTTATAACCTTTTTTCGAGTTCTATTTTGTTTTGATTCCTTTAATACCCTATTATTATCCCCCTTTTGTTATTCCCATTCGTCAACTTGTACACCTCTAATATGTCACCACTAGTTTTTCACCTTATGTTAGTATTCTTTGCTTTCCTTATTCAGAGCAGACCTTTAGCGAAACATATAAAAGGCTGTATTAGTATGACAAAAAGTAAAAATTTCCAGTTAAATACATGAACTCAAAACAAAAATCGATGTAATGGAAATATATTGCATGAGCAGCAAAGATTTAGAGCAGACAGAGGTAAATACTGATCACAAATTTCTATCTCTCTACATTAAAAAATTCGAAGGCACATTATACAAACAATTCTTTTAAATCTTTATTAAAAAATCATATTCCATCAGACATACAATTTTTACATTTAAAATTGTATATAGGGAGTTTAGCTTTTAAATTTCATAATAATTTCCCTAAATTAAGATAACTGTTCGTCTGGAGTTTTGGTCGTTGGGTGTGATCAATCTTGGCTTTTTGCATGAATCCTCGGGATTGTTACCGTCATCTTTTCTAGCTCGCTTTTTGGGCTGCAAATATTCGGTGCGGTTTTGCTCACAATTTTGTTTCGTCATATCAAATGAAGTGCAGGGAGTTTGCTTATTACTTTTGATGGAATCATTCAAAGTAATGATCTTCTTATCGAGGCTTGCGACCAGCGTATCATTTCTTTTTTTCATTGGTACATCTGTAGACTGATTTTGTTTATCGCTTGTTTTTGCCTTATTGTCGATTACGACCTTTTCCTCCTTCTGTTGGAAATTTGCTTGCGAGCCTAGAGTCTTCTTTATCGGAGCACATACTCTTTTTGGCCTAGTTGGTTTGCGAATACAACATTCGTATATAATTTCTGCCATGGCTCTGTATATTGGACCTGTTGGCTTACAGGAAAATCTATTATTTTTCTTAATATCGGTTAGAATTCACAGACTAATGAGTAAAGTTTCTCCAAGATATGTTTTGGCAAAATATTGGAAAACACGTAAATTATGCGTCCACAAACGTATTTTCTGGTCTGTGCTAAGAACTAGACTGAATTATTCAAGGAACGGGTTCCTTTTATATATACCCCAAGAGTTGTGTAAGTGAGGTGATTGACCTGAGCCTGAGTACATATAGGAATAACAATAGTGATATTAAATATATTTACGGGCTCACCAAAGTCCATGCTACATGGACACTTCGTTCTGAGTAGCTAAATCCGAAACAACAACAACAGTGATTTTATTAGTGTAAAAGAGAGAGAGAGAGAGAGAGGAGAGAGAGAGAGAGAGAGAGAGAGAGAGAGAGAGAGAGAGAGAGTTGATTTGTGGAACCAATTACCATGAAACGCAGTGGAGGTGGGGTTCCTCGACTGTTTCAAGCATGGGTTGGACATGTATATGAGTGGGATTGGGTTGTTATAAATAGGAGGTGCCTCGTATGGGCCAATAGGCCTTCTGCAGTTACCTTCGTTCTTATGTTCTTATGTGTTATGCAGTAATTTGCTCAACAAATCAACAACCGAACCAGTATTTATCAAGGTCTTTCCTAAATCTAAACATGTCCAATTTATAACCTTTTTTCGAGTTCTATTTTGTTTTGATTCCTTTAATACCCTATTATTATCCCCCTTTTGTTATTCCCATTCGTCAACTTGTACACCTCTAATATGTCACCACTAGTTTTTCACCTTATGTTAGTATTCTTTGCTTTCCTTATTCAGAGCAGACCTTTAGCGAAACATATAAAAGGCTGTATTAGTATGACAAAAAGTAAAAATTTCCAGTTAAATACATGAACTCAAAACAAAAATCGATGTAATGGAAATATATTGCATGAGCAGCAAAGATTTAGAGCAGACAGAGGTAAATACTGATCACAAATTTCTATCTCTCTACATTAAAAAATTCGAAGGCACATTATACAAACAATTCTTTTAAATCTTTATTAAAAAATCATATTCCATCAGACATACAATTTTTACATTTAAAATTGTATATAGGGAGTTTAGCTTTTAAATTTCATAATAATTTCCCTAAATTAAGATAACTGTTCGTCTGGAGTTTTGGTCGTTGGGTGTGATCAATCTTGGCTTTTTGCATGAATCCTCGGGATTGTTACCGTCATCTTTTCTAGCTCGCTTTTTGGGCTGCAAATATTCGGTGCGGTTTTGCTCACAATTTTGTTTCGTCATATCAAATGAAGTGCAGGGAGTTTGCTTATTACTTTTGATGGAATCATTCAAAGTAATGATCTTCTTATCGAGGCTTGCGACCAGCGTATCATTTCTTTTTTTCATTGGTACATCTGTAGACTGATTTTGTTTATCGCTTGTTTTTGCCTTATTGTCGATTACGACCTTTTCCTCCTTCTGTTGGAAATTTGCTTGCGAGCCTAGAGTCTTCTTTATCGGAGCACATACTCTTTTTGGCCTAGTTGGTTTGCGAATACAACATTCGTATATAATTTCTGCCATGGCTCTGTATATTGGACCTGTTGGCTTACAGGAAAATCTATTATTTTTCTTAATATCGGTTAGAATTCACAGACTAATGAGTAAAGTTTCTCCAAGATATGTTTTGGCAAAATATTGGAAAACACGTAAATTATGCGTCCACAAACGTATTTTCTGGTCTGTGCTAAGAACTAGACTGAATTATTCAAGGAACGGGTTCCTTTTATATATACCCCAAGAGTTGTGTAAGTGAGGTGATTGACCTGAGCCTGAGTACATATAGGAATAACAATAGTGATATTAAATATATTTACGGGCTCACCAAAGTCCATGCTACATGGACACTTCGTTCTGAGTAGCTAAATCCGAAACAACAACAACAGTGATTTTATTAGTGTAAAAGAGAGAGAGAGAGAGAGAGAGAGAGAGAGAGAGAGAGAGAGAGAGAGAGAGAGAGAGAGAGAGAGAGAGAGTTGATTTGTGGAACCAATTACCATGAAACGCAGTGGAGGTGGGGTTCCTCGACTGTTTCAAGCATGGGTTGGACATGTATATGAGTGGGATTGGGTTGTTATAAATAGGAGGTGCCTCGTATGGGCCAATAGGCCTTCTGCAGTTACCTTCGTTCTTATGTGTTATGCAGTAATTTGCTCAACAAATCAACAACCGAACCAGTATTTATCAAGGTCTTTCCTAAATCTAAACATGTCCAATTTATAACCTTTTTTCGAGTTCTATTTTGTTTTGATTCCTTTAATACCCTATTATTATCCCCCTTTTGTTATTCCCATTCGTCAACTTGTACACCTCTAATATGTCACCACTAGTTTTTCACCTTATGTTAGTATTCTTTGCTTTCCTTATTCAGAGCAGACCTTTAGCGAAACATATAAAAGGCTGTATTAGTATGACAAAAAGTAAAAATTTCCAGTTAAATACATGAACTCAAAACAAAAATCGATGTAATGGAAATATATTGCATGAGCAGCAAAGATTTAGAGCAGACAGAGGTAAATACTGATCACAAATTTCTATCTCTCTACATTAAAAAATTCGAAGGCACATTATACAAACAATTCTTTTAAATCTTTATTAAAAAATCATATTCCATCAGACATACAATTTTTACATTTAAAATTGTATATAGGGAGTTTAGCTTTTAAATTTCATAATAATTTCCCTAAATTAAGATAACTGTTCGTCTGGAGTTTTGGTCGTTGGGTGTGATCAATCTTGGCTTTTTGCATGAATCCTCGGGATTGTTACCGTCATCTTTTCTAGCTCGCTTTTTGGGCTGCAAATATTCGGTGCGGTTTTGCTCACAATTTTGTTTCGTCATATCAAATGAAGTGCAGGGAGTTTGCTTATTACTTTTGATGGAATCATTCAAAGTAATGATCTTCTTATCGAGGCTTGCGACCAGCGTATCATTTCTTTTTTTCATTGGTACATCTGTAGACTGATTTTGTTTATCGCTTGTTTTTGCCTTATTGTCGATTACGACCTTTTCCTCCTTCTGTTGGAAATTTGCTTGCGAGCCTAGAGTCTTCTTTATCGGAGCACATACTCTTTTTGGCCTAGTTGGTTTGCGAATACAACATTCGTATATAATTTCTGCCATGGCTCTGTATATTGGACCTGTTGGCTTACAGGAAAATCTATTATTTTTCTTAATATCGGTTAGAATTCACAGACTAATGAGTAAAGTTTCTCCAAGATATGTTTTGGCAAAATATTGGAAAACACGTAAATTATGCGTCCACAAACGTATTTTCTGGTCTGTGCTAAGAACTAGACTGAATTATTCAAGGAACGGGTTCCTTTTATATATACCCCAAGAGTTGTGTAAGTGAGGTGATTGACCTGAGCCTGAGTACATATAGGAATAACAATAGTGATATTAAATATATTTACGGGCTCACCAAAGTCCATGCTACATGGACACTTCGTTCTGAGTAGCTAAATCCGAAACAACAACAACAGTGATTTTATTAGTGTAAAAGAGAGAGAGAGAGAGAGAGAGAGAGAGAGAGAGAGAGAGAGAGAGAGAGAGAGAGAGAGAGAGAGAGAGAGAGAGAGAGAGAGAGAGAGAGTTGATTTGTGGAACCAATTACCATGAAACGCAGTGGAGGTGGGGTTCCTCGACTGTTTCAAGCATGGGTTGGACATGTATATGAGTGGGATTGGGTTGTTATAAATAGTAGGTGCCTCGCATGGGCCAATAGGCCTTCTGCAGTTACCTTCGTTCTTATGTTCTTATGCAGTAATTTGCTCAACAAATCAACAACCGAACCAGTATTTATCAAGGTCTTTCCTAAATCTAAACATGTCCAATTTATAACATTTTTTCGAGTTCTATTTTGTTTTGATTCCTTTAATACCCTATTATTATCCCCCTTTTGTTATTCCCATTCGTCAACTTGTACACCTCTAATATGTCACCACTAGTTTTTCACCTTATGTTAGTATTCTTTGCTTTCCTTATTCAGAGCAGACCTTTAGCGAAACATATAAAAGGCTGTATTAGTATGACAAAAAGTAAAAATTTCCAGTTAAATACATGAACTCAAAACAAAAATCGATGTAATGGAAATATATTGCATGAGCAGCAAAGATTTAGAGCAGACAGAGGTAAATACTGATCACAAATTTCTATCTCTCTACATTAAAAAATTCGAAGGCACATTATACAAACAATTCTTTTAAATCTTTATTAAAAATCATATTCCATCAGACATACAATTTTTACATTTAAAATTGTATATAGGGAGTTTAGCTTTTAAATTTCATAATAATTTCCCTAAATTAAGATAACTGTTCGTCTGGAGTTTTGGTCGTTGGGTGTGATCAATCTTGGCTTTTTGCATGAATCCTCGGGATTGTTACCGTCATCTTTTCTAGCTCGCTTTTTGGGCTGCAAATATTCGGTGCGGTTTTGCTCACAATTTTGTTTCGTCATATCAAATGAAGTGCAGGGAGTTTGCTTATTACTTTTGATGGAATCATTCAAAGTAATGATCTTCTTATCGAGGCTTGCGACCAGCGTATCATTTCTTTTTTTCATTGGTACATCTGTAGACTGATTTTGTTTATCGCTTGTTTTTGCCTTATTGTCGATTACGACCTTTTCCTCCTTCTGTTGGAAATTTGCTTGCGAGCCTAGAGTCTTCTTTATCGGAGCACATACTCTTTTTGGCCTAGTTGGTTTGCGAATACAACATTCGTATATAATTTCTGCCATGGCTCTGTATATTGGACCTGTTGGCTTACAGGAAAATCTATTATTTTTCTTAATATCGGTTAGAATTCACAGACTAATGAGTAAAGTTTCTCCAAGATATGTTTTGGCAAAATATTGGAAAACACGTAAATTATGCGTCCACAAACGTATTTTCTGGTCTGTGCTAAGAACTAGACTGAATTATTCAAGGAACGGGTTCCTTTTATATATACCCCAAGAGTTGTGTAAGTGAGGTGATTGACCTGAGCCTGAGTACATATAGGAATAACAATAGTGATATTAAATATATTTACGGGCTCACCAAAGTCCATGCTACATGGACACTTCGTTCTGAGTAGCTAAATCCGAAACAACAACAACAGTGATTTTATTAGTGTAAAAGAGAGAGAGAGAGAGAGAGAGAGAGAGAGAGAGAGAGAAGAGAGAGAGAGAGAGAGAGAGAGAGAGTTGATTTGTGGAACCAATTACCATGAAACGCAGTGGAGGTGGGGTTCCTCGACTGTTTCAAGCATGGGTTGGACATGTATATGAGTGGGATTGGGTTGTTATAAATAGGAGGTGCCTCGTATGGGCCAATAGGCCTTCTGCAGTTACCTTCGTTCTTATGTTCTTATGTGTTATGCAGTAATTTGCTCAACAAATCAACAACCGAACCAGTATTTATCAAGGTCTTTCCTAAATCTAAACATGTCCAATTTATAACCTTTTTTCGAGTTCTATTTTGTTTTGATTCCTTTAATACCCTATTATTATCCCCCTTTTGTTATTCCCATTCGTCAACTTGTACACCTCTAATATGTCACCACTAGTTTTTCACCTTATGTTAGTATTCTTTGCTTTCCTTATTCAGAGCAGACCTTTAGCGAAACATATAAAAGGCTGTATTAGTATGACAAAAAGTAAAAATTTCCAGTTAAATACATGAACTCAAAACAAAAATCGATGTAATGGAAATATATTGCATGAGCAGCAAAGATTTAGAGCAGACAGAGGTAAATACTGATCACAAATTTCTATCTCTCTACATTAAAAAATTCGAAGGCACATTATACAAACAATTCTTTTAAATCTTTATTAAAAAATCATATTCCATCAGACATACAATTTTTACATTTAAAATTGTATATAGGGAGTTTAGCTTTTAAATTTCATAATAATTTCCCTAAATTAAGATAACTGTTCGTCTGGAGTTTTGGTCGTTGGGTGTGATCAATCTTGGCTTTTTGCATGAATCCTCGGGATTGTTACCGTCATCTTTTCTAGCTCGCTTTTTGGGCTGCAAATATTCGGTGCGGTTTTGCTCACAATTTTGTTTCGTCATATCAAATGAAGTGCAGGGAGTTTGCTTATTACTTTTGATGGAATCATTCAAAGTAATGATCTTCTTATCGAGGCTTGCGACCAGCGTATCATTTCTTTTTTTCATTGGTACATCTGTAGACTGATTTTGTTTATCGCTTGTTTTTGCCTTATTGTCGATTACGACCTTTTCCTCCTTCTGTTGGAAATTTGCTTGCGAGCCTAGAGTCTTCTTTATCGGAGCACATACTCTTTTTGGCCTAGTTGGTTTGCGAATACAACATTCGTATATAATTTCTGCCATGGCTCTGTATATTGGACCTGTTGGCTTACAGGAAAATCTATTATTTTTCTTAATATCGGTTAGAATTCACAGACTAATGAGTAAAGTTTCTCCAAGATATGTTTTGGCAAAATATTGGAAAACACGTAAATTATGCGTCCACAAACGTATTTTCTGGTCTGTGCTAAGAACTAGACTGAATTATTCAAGGAACGGGTTCCTTTTATATATACCCCAAGAGTTGTGTAAGTGAGGTGATTGACCTGAGCCTGAGTACATATAGGAATAACAATAGTGATATTAAATATATTTACGGGCTCACCAAAGTCCATGCTACATGGACACTTCGTTCTGAGTAGCTAAATCCGAAACAACAACAACAGTGATTTTATTAGCGTAGAAGAGAGAGAGAGAGAGAGAGAGAGAGAGAGAGAGAGAGAGAGAGAGAGAGAGAGAGAGAGAGAGAGAGAGAGAGAGAGAGTTGATTTGTGGAACCAATTACCATGAAACGCAGTGGAGGTGGGGTTCCTCGACTGTTTCAAGCATGGGTTGGACATGTATATGAGTGGGATTGGGTTGTTATAAATAGGAGGTGCCTCGCATGGGCCAATAGGCCTTCTGCAGTTACCTTCGTTCTTATGTTCTTATGTGTTATGCAGTAATTTGCTCAACAAATCAACAACCGAACCAGTATTTATCAAGGTCTTTCCTAAATCTAAACATGTCCAATTTATAACATTTTTTCGAGTTCTATTTTGTTTTGATTCCTTTAATACCCTATTATTATCCCCCTTTTGTTATTCCCATTCGTCAACTTGTACACCTCTAATATGTCACCACTAGTTTTTCACCTTATGTTAGTATTCTTTGCTTTCCTTATTCAGAGCAGACCTTAACGAAACATATAAAAGGCTGTATTAGTATGACAAAAAGTAAAAATTTCCAGTTAAATACATGAACTCAAAACAAAAATCGATGTAATGGAAATATATTGCATGAGCAGCAAAGATTTAGAGCAGACAGAGGTAAATACTGATCACAAATTTCTATCTCTCTACATTAAAAAATTCGAAGGCACATTATACAAACAATTCTTTTAAATCTTTATTAAAAAATCATATTCCATCAGACATACAATTTTTACATTTAAAATTGTATATAGGGAGTTTAGCTTTTAAATTTCATAATAATTTCCCTAAATTAAGATAACTGTTCGTCTGGAGTTTTGGTCGTTGGGTGTGATCAATCTTGGCTTTTTGTATGAATCCTCGGGATTGTTACCGTCATCTTTTCTAGCTCGCTTTTTGGGCTGCAAATATTCGGTGCGGTTTTGCTCACAATTTTGTTTCGTCATATCAAATGAAGTGCAGGGAGTTTGCTTATTACTTTTGATGGAATCATTCAAAGTAATGATCTTCTTATCGAGGCTTGCGACCAGCGTATCATTTCTTTTTTTCATTGGTACATCTGTAGACTGATTTTGTTTATCGCTTGTTTTTGCCTTATTGTCGATTACGACCTTTTCCTCCTTCTGTTGGAAATTTGCTTGCGAGCCTAGAGTCTTCTTTATCGGAGCACATACTCTTTTTGGCCTAGTTGGTTTGCGAATACAACATTCGTATATAATTTCTGCCATGGCTCTGTATATTGGACCTGTTGGCTTACAGGAAAATCTATTATTTTTCTTAATATCGGTTAGAATTCACAGACTAATGAGTAAAGTTTCTCCAAGATATGTTTTGGCAAAATATTGGAAAACACGTAAATTATGCGTCCACAAACGTATTTTCTGGTCTGTGCTAAGAACTAGACTGAATTATTCAAGGAACGGGTTCCTTTTATATATACCCCAAGAGTTGTGTAAGTGAGGTGATTGACCTGAGCCTGAGTACATATAGGAATAACAATAGTGATATTAAATATATTTACGGGCTCACCAAAGTCCATGCTACATGGACACTTCGTTCTGAGTAGCTAAATCCGAAACAACAACAACAGTGATTTTATTAGCGTAAAGAAAGAGAGAGAGAGAGAGAGAGAGAGAGAGAGAGAGAGAGAGAGAGAGAGAGAGAGAGAGAGAGAGAGAGAGAGAGAGTTGATTTGTGGAACCAATTACCATGAAACGCAGTGGAGGTGGGGTTCCTCGACTGTTTCAAGCATGGGTTGGACATGTATATGAGTGGGATTGGGTTGTTATAAATAGGAGGTGCCTCGCATGGGCCAATAGGCCTTCTGCAGTTACCTTCGTTCTTATGTTCTTATGTGTTATGCAGTAATTTGCTCAACAAATCAACAACCGAACCAGTATTTATCAAGGTCTTTCCTAAATCTAAACATGTCCAATTTATAACATTTTTTCGAGTTCTATTTTGTTTTGATTCCTTTAATACCCTATTATTATCCCCCTTTTGTTATTCCCATTCGTCAACTTGTACACCTCTAATATGTCACCACTAGTTTTTCACCTTATGTTAGTATTCTTTGCTTTCCTTATTCAGAGCAGACCTTAACGAAACATATAAAAGGCTGTATTAGTATGACAAAAAGTAAAAATTTCCAGTTAAATACATGAACTCAAAACAAAAATCGATGTAATGGAAATATATTGCATGAGCAGCAAAGATTTAGAGCAGACAGAGGTAAATACTGATCACAAATTTCTATCTCTCTACATTAAAAAATTCGAAGGCACATTATACAAACAATTCTTTTAAATCTTTATTAAAAAATCATATTCCATCAGACATACAATTTTTACATTTAAAATTGTATATAGGGAGTTTAGCTTTTAAATTTCATAATAATTTCCCTAAATTAAGATAACTGTTCGTCTGGAGTTTTGGTCGTTGGGTGTGATCAATCTTGGCTTTTTGTATGAATCCTCGGGATTGTTACCGTCATCTTTTCTAGCTCGCTTTTTGGGCTGCAAATATTCGGTGCGGTTTTGCTCACAATTTTGTTTCGTCATATCAAATGAAGTGCAGGGAGTTTGCTTATTACTTTTGATGGAATCATTCAAAGTAATGATCTTCTTATCGAGGCTTGCGACCAGCGTATCATTTCTTTTTTTCATTGGTACATCTGTAGACTGATTTTGTTTATCGCTTGTTTTTGCCTTATTGTCGATTACGACCTTTTCCTCCTTCTGTTGGAAATTTGCTTGCGAGCCTAGAGTCTTCTTTATCGGAGCACATACTCTTTTTGGCCTAGTTGGTTTGCGAATACAACATTCGTATATAATTTCTGCCATGGCTCTGTATATTGGACCTGTTGGCTTACAGGAAAATCTATTATTTTTCTTAATATCGGTTAGAATTCACAGACTAATGAGTAAAGTTTCTCCAAGATATGTTTTGGCAAAATATTGGAAAACACGTAAATTATGCGTCCACAAACGTATTTTCTGGTCTGTGCTAAGAACTAGACTGAATTATTCAAGGAACGGGTTCCTTTTATATATACCCCAAGAGTTGTGTAAGTGAGGTGATTGACCTGAGCCTGAGTACATATAGGAATAACAATAGTGATATTAAATATATTTACGGGCTCACCAAAGTCCATGCTACATGGACACTTCGTTCTGAGTAGCTAAATCCGAAACAACAACAACAGTGATTTTATTAGCGTAAAAGAGAGAGAGAGAGAGAGAGAGAGAGAGAGAGAGAGAGAGAGAGAGAGAGAGAGAGAGAGAGAGAGAGAGAGAGAGAGAGAGAGAGAGAGAGAGAGAGAGAGAGAGAGAGAGAGAGAGAGAGAGAGAGAGAGAGAGAGAGTTGATTTGTGGAACCAATTACCATGAAACGCAGTGGAGGTGGGGTTCCTCGACTGTTTCAAGCATGGGTTGGACATGTATATGAGTGGGATTGGGTTGTTATAAATAGGAGGTGCCTCGCATGGGCCAATAGGCCTTCTGCAGTTACCTTCGTTCTTATGTTCTTATGTGTTATGCAGTAATTTGCTCAACAAATCAACAACCGAACCAGTATTTATCAAGGTCTTTCCTAAATCTAAACATGTCCAATTTATAACATTTTTTCGAGTTCTATTTTGTTTTGATTCCTTTAATACCCTATTATTATCCCCCTTTTGTTATTCCCATTCGTCAACTTGTACACCTCTAATATGTCACCACTAGTTTTTCACCTTATGTTAGTATTCTTTGCTTTCCTTATTCAGAGCAGACCTTAACGAACATATAAAGGCTGTATTAGTATGACAAAAGTAAAAATTTCCAGTTAACACTTTTTGCTCACCCGCACGCCACCCTCATAGTGCGATATGGGACCCAGGTGTCACGGGAGCGCGCGTAAATTCTGAAAAGTGTATACTCTCTTCAACTTTGTCACCTTAATTCTCGTCCTACGAGATTAAATTTTGGTATCATTGTGTTCGCAATAGAATTCTCTACAGCACTAATGCATATAAACTCCAAAAGCCCGGCTAATTACCCGCAGCAAACAGAGAAAGTGCGAACGAGTTACCCAGGAGCGCGCAAACGCGATAAATGTTTTCACTATTTTCACTCTGGTCACCTCAATTTTTGTCCTAGGTCTTTCATTTTGGTCTCAATGGGTTCGCAATAGAATTCTCTAAGACATTAGCATATAAAATATAAATCTGGTCACGCTCCAACCGCCGACGAGTTGAAGACGGGCCAGGCGTTAGCCGCGAGTGAGCGCTCAGACGCCTTCCAGCTACACTCCAATTCCCTCTCTTTTCAGCCTTTCTTTCGCAATTTTTCTTCCTGAAGGGCTTTGTTCATGATCACTATCCATCGTGGAGTAGCATAGATAGTTTCTAAAGCCGCAGTAAGAAATATAGCCACGGAAAATAGCCAAAATGTTCACACGTTTGAGATGCGAGGGAGGCAACATTGGTCACAACAGTGAGCGAAAACAATGGGCCCACGGCGTGTGCCAAGCCGCCTGAGGCCACGAGGCTCAACAAGAAAATGGGAAGACATCGGCGCGCATTTTAAAACCATCCCAAAAAATCGGATAAAACCTGATTTTTGGCGATTATTTAAAGTGGATGACGCAATGCTGCGTCATCCCCGGTATTACCGCCAGTAAACGGATGACGCAATGCTGCGTCATGCCCGGGCGAAAGTGTTAATACATGAACTCAAAAAAAAATCGATGTAATGGAAATATATTGCATGAGCAGCAAAGATTTAGAGCAGACAGAGGTAATACTGATCACAAATTTCTATCTCTCTACATTAAAAAATTCGAAGGCACATTATACAAACAATTCTTTTAAATCTTTATTAAAAATCATATTCCATCAACATACAATTTTTACATTTAAATTGTATAAAGGGAGTTTAGCTTTTAAATTTCATAATATTTCCCTAAATTAAGATAACTGTTCGTCTGGAGTTTTGGTCGTTGGGTGTGATCAATCTTGGCTTTTTGTATGAATCCTCGGGATTGTTACCGTCATCTTTTCTAGCTCGCTTTTTGGCTGCAAATATTCGGTGCGGTTTTGCTCACAATTTTGTTTCGTCATATCAAATGAAGTGCAGGGAGTTTGCTTATTACTTTTGATGGAATCATTCAAAGTAATGATCTTCTTATCGAGGCTTGCGACCAGCGTATCATTTCTTTTTTCATTGGTACATCTGTAGACTGATTTTGTTTATCGCTTGTTTTTGCCTTATTGTCGATTACGACCTTTTCCTCCTTCTGTTGGAAATTTGCTTGCGAGCCTAGAGTCTTCTTTATCGGAGCACATACTCTTTTTGGCCTAGTTGGTTTGCGAATACAAACTTCGTATATAATTTCTGCCATGGCTCTGTATATTGGACCTGTTGGCTTACAGGAAAATCTATTATTTTTTCTTAATATCGGTTAGAATTCACAGACTAATGAGTAAAGTTTCTCCAAGATATGTTTTGGCAAAATATTGGAAAACACGTAAATTATGCGTCCACAAACGTATTTTCTGGTCTGTGCTAAGAACTAGACTGAATTATTCAGGAACGGGTTCCTTTTATATATACCCCAAGAGTTGTGTAAGTGAGGTGATTGACCTGAGCCTGAGTACATATAGGAATAACATAGTGATATTAAATATATTTCGGGCACCAAAGTCCATGCTACTGGACACTTCGTTCTGAGTAGCTAAATCCGAAACAACAACAACAGTGATTTTATTAGCGTAAAAGAAAGAGAGAGAGAGAGAGAGAGAGAGAAGAGAGGAGAGAGAGAGAGAGAGAGAGAGAGAGAGAGAGAGAGAGAGAGAGAGAGAGAGAGAGTTGATTTGTGGAACCATTACCATGAAACGCAGTGGAGTGGGTTCCTCGACTGTTTCAAGCATGGGTTGGACATGTATATGAGTGGGATTGGGTTGTTATAAATAGGAGGTGCCTCGCATGGGCCAATAGGCCTTCTGCAGTTACCTTCGTTCTTATGTTCTTATGTGTTATGCAGTAATTTGCTCAACAAATCAACAACCGAACCAGTATTTATCAAGGTCTTTCCTAAATCTAAACATGTCCAATTTATAACATTTTTTCGAGTTCTATTTTGTTTTGATTCCTTTAATACCCTATTATTATCCCCCTTTTGTTATTCCCATTCGTCAACTTGTACACCTCTAATATGTCACCACTAGTTTTTCACCTTATGTTAGTATTCTTTGCTTTCCTTATTCAGAGCAGACCTTAACGAAACATATAAAAGGCTGTATTAGTATGACAAAAGTAAAAATTTCCAGTTAAATACATGAACTCAAAACAAAAATCGATGTAATGGAAATATATTGCATGAGCAGCAAAGATTTAGAGCAGACAGAGGTAAATACTGATCACAAATTTCTATCTCTCTACATTAAAAATTCGAAGGCACATTATACAAACAATTCTTTTAAATCTTTATTAAAAATCATATTCCATCAGACATACAATTTTTACATTTAAAATTGTATATAGGGAGTTTTAGCTTTTAAATTTCATAATAATTTCCCTAAATTAGGATAACTGTTCGTCTGGTTTTGGTCGTTGGGTGTGATCAATCTTGGCTTTTTGTATGAATCCTCGGGATTGTTACCGTCATCTTTTCTAGCTCGCTTTTTGGGCTGCAAATATTCGGTGCGGTTTTGCTCACAATTTTGTTTCGTCATATCAAATGAAGTGCAGGGAGTTTGCTTATTACTTTTGATGGAATCATTCAAAGTAATGATCTTCTTATCGAGGCTTGCGACCAGCGTATCATTTCTTTTTTTCATTGGTACATCTGTAGACTGATTTTGTTTATCGCTTGTTTTTGCCTTATTGTCGATTACGACCTTTTCCTCCTTCTGTGGAAATTTGCTTGCGAGCCTAGAGTTTTCTTTATCGGAGCACATACTCTTTTTGGCCTAGTTGGTTTGCGAATACAACATTCGTATATAATTTCTGCCATGGCTCTGTATATTGGACCTGTTGGCTTACAGGAAAATCTATTATTTTTCTTAATATCGGTTAGAATTCACAGACTAATGAGTAAAGTTTCTCCAAGATATGTTTTGGCAAAATATTGGAAAACACGTAAATTATGCGTCCACAACGTATTTTCTGGTCTGTGCTAAGAACTAGACTGAATTATTCAAGGAACGGGTTCCTTTTATATACCCCAAGAGTTGTGTAAGTGAGTGATTGACCTGAGCCTGAGTACATATAGGAATAACAATAGTGATATTAAATATATTACGGGCTCACCAAAGTCCATGCTACATGGACACTTCGTTCTGAGTAGCTAAATCCGAAACAACAACAACAGTGATTTTATTAGCGTAAAAGAAAGAGAGAGAGAGAGAGAGAGAGAGAGAGAAGAGAGAGAGAGAGAGAGTTGATTTGTGGAACCAATTACCATGAAACGCAGTGGAGGTGGGGTTCCTCGACTGTTTCAAGCATGGGTTGGACATGTATATGAGTGGGATTGGGTTGTTTAAATAGGAGGTGCCTCGCATGGGCCAATAGGCCTTCTGCAGTTACCTTCGTTCTTATGTTCTTATGTGTTATGCAGTAATTTGCTCAACAAATCAACAACCGAACCAGTATTTCAAGGTCTTTCCTAAATCTAAACATGTCCAATTTATAACATTTTTTCGAGTTCTATTTTGTTTTGATTCCTTTAATACCCTATTATTATCCCCCTTTTGTTATTCCCATTCGTCAACTTGTACACCTCTAATATGTCACCACTAGTTTTTCACCTTATGTTAGTATTCTTTGCTTTCCTTATTCAGAGCAGACCTTAACGAAACATATAAAAGGCTGTATTAGTATGACAAAAGTAAAAATTTCCAGTTAAATACATGAACTCAAAACAAAAATCGATGTAATGGAAATATATTGCATGAGCAGCAAAGATTTAGAGCAGACAGAGGTAAATACTGATCACAAATTTCTATCTCTCTACATTAAAAAATTCGAAGGCACATTATACAAACAATTCTTTTAAATCTTTATTAAAAATCATATTCCATCAGACATACAATTTTTACATTTAAAATTGTATATAGGGAGTTTAGCTTTTAAATTTCATAATAATTTCCCTAAATTAAGATAACTGTTCGTCTGGAGTTTTGGTCGTTGGGTGTGATCAATCTTGGCTTTTTGTATGAATCCTCGGGATTGTTACCGTCATCTTTTCTAGCTCGCTTTTTGGGCTGCAAATATTCGGTGCGGTTTTGCTCACAATTTTGTTTCGTCATATCAAATGAAGTGCAGGGAGTTTGCTTATTACTTTTGATGGAATCATTCAAAGTAATGATCTTCTTATCGAGGCTTGCGACCAGCGTATCATTTCTTTTTTCATTGGTACATCTGTAGACTGATTTTGTTTATCGCTTGTTTTTGCCTTATTGTCGATTACGACCTTTTCCTCCTTCTGTTGGAAATTTGCTTGCGAGCCTAGAGTCTTCTTTATCGGAGCACATACTCTTTTTGGCCTAGTTGGTTTGCGAATACAACATTCGTATATAATTTCTGCCATGGCTCTGTATATTGGACCTGTTGGCTTACAGGAAAATCTATTATTTTTCTTAATATCGGTTAGAATTCACAGACTAATGAGTAAAGTTTCTCCAAGATATGTTTTGGCAAAATATTGGAAAACACGTAAATTATGCGTCCACAAACGTATTTTCTGGTCTGTGCTAAGAACTAGACTGAATTATTCAAGGAACGGGTTCCTTTTATATATACCCCAAGAGTTGTGTAAGTGAGGTGATTGACCTGAGCCTGAGTACATATAGGAATAACAATAGTGATATTAAATATATTTACGGGCTCACCAAAGTCCATGCTACATGGACACTTCGTTCTGAGTAGCTAAATCCGAAACAACAACAACAGTGATTTTATTAGTAAAAGAGAGAGAGAGAGAGAGAGAGAGAGAGAGAGAGAGAGAGAGAGAGAGAGAGAGAGAGAGAGAGAGAGAGAGAGAGAGAGAGAGAGAGAGAGAGAGAGATTGATGGAACCAATTACCATGAAACGCAGTGGAGGTGGGGTTCCTCGACTGTTTCAAGCATGGGTTGGACATGTATATGAGTGGGATTGGGTTGTTATAAATAGGAGGTGCCTCGCATGGGCCAATAGGCCTTCTGCAGTTACCTTCGTTCTTATGTTCTTATGTGTTATGCAGTAATTTGCTCAACAAATCAACAACCGAACCAGTATTTATCAAGGTCTTTCCTAAATCTAAACATGTCCAATTTATAACATTTTTTCGAGTTCTATTTTGTTTTGATTCCTTTAATACCCTATTATTATCCCCCTTTTGTTATTCCCATTCGTCAACTTGTACACCTCTAATATGTCACCACTAGTTTTTCACCTTATGTTAGTATTCTTTGCTTTCCTTATTCAGAGCAGACCTTAACGAAACATATAAAAGGCTGTATTAGTATGACAAAAAGTAAAAATTTCCAGTTAAATACATGAACTCAAAACAAAAATCGATGTAATGGAAATATATTGCATGAGCAGCAAAGATTTAGAGCAGACAGAGGTAAATACTGATCACAAATTTCTATCTCTCTACATTAAAAAATTCGAAGGCACATTATACAAACAATTCTTTTAAATCTTTATTAAAAAATCATATTCCATCAGACATACAATTTTTACATTTAAAATTGTATATAGGGAGTTTAGCTTTTAAATTTCATAATAATTTCCCTAAATTAAGATAACTGTTCGTCTGGAGTTTTGGTCGTTGGGTGTGATCAATCTTGGCTTTTTGTATGAATCCTCGGGATTGTTACCGTCATCTTTTCTAGCTCGCTTTTTGGGCTGCAAATATTCGGTGCGGTTTTGCTCACAATTTTGTTTCGTCATATCAAATGAAGTGCAGGGAGTTTGCTTATTACTTTTGATGGAATCATTCAAAGTAATGATCTTCTTATCGAGGCTTGCGACCAGCGTATCATTTCTTTTTTTCATTGGTACATCTGTAGACTGATTTTGTTTATCGCTTGTTTTTGCCTTATTGTCGATTACGACCTTTTCCTCCTTCTGTTGGAAATTTGCTTGCGAGCCTAGAGTCTTCTTTATCGGAGCACATACTCTTTTTGGCCTAGTTGGTTTGCGAATACAACATTCGTATATAATTTCTGCCATGGCTCTGTATATTGGACCTGTTGGCTTACAGGAAAATCTATTATTTTTCTTAATATCGGTTAGAATTCACAGACTAATGAGTAAAGTTTCTCCAAGATATGTTTTGGCAAAATATTGGAAAACACGTAAATTATGCGTCCACAAACGTATTTTCTGGTCTGTGCTAAGAACTAGACTGAATTATTCAAGGAACGGGTTCCTTTTATATATACCCCAAGAGTTGTGTAAGTGAGGTGATTGACCTGAGCCTGAGTACATATAGGAATAACAATAGTGATATTAAATATATTTACGGGCTCACCAAAGTCCATGCTACATGGACACTTCGTTCTGAGTAGCTAAATCCGAAACAACAACAACAGTGATTTTATTAGCGTAAAGAAGAGAGAGAGAGAGAGAGAGAGAGAGAGAGAGAGAGAGAGAGAGAGAGAGAGAGAGAGAGAGAGAGAGAGTTGATTTGTGGAACCAATTACCATGAAACGCAGTGGAGGTGGGGTTCCTCGACTGTTTCAAGCATGGGTTGGACATGTATATGAGTGGGATTGGGTTGTTATAAATAGGAGGTGCCTCGCATGGGCCAATAGGCCTTCTGCAGTTACCTTCGTTCTTATGTTCTTATGTGTTATGCAGTAATTTGCTCAACAAATCAACAACCGAACCAGTATTTATCAAGGTCTTTCCTAAATCTAAACATGTCCAATTTATAACATTTTTTCGAGTTCTATTTTGTTTTGATTCCTTTAATACCCTATTATTATCCCCCTTTTGTTATTCCCATTCGTCAACTTGTACACCTCTAATATGTCACCACTAGTTTTTCACCTTATGTTAGTATTCTTTGCTTTCCTTATTCAGAGCAGACCTTAACGAAACATATAAAAGGCTGTATTAGTATGACAAAAAGTAAAAATTTCCAGTTAAATACATGAACTCAAAACAAAAATCGATGTAATGGAAATATATTGCATGAGCAGCAAAGATTTAGAGCAGACAGAGGTAAATACTGATCACAAATTTCTATCTCTCTACATTAAAAAATTCGAAGGCACATTATACAAACAATTCTTTTAAATCTTTATTAAAAAATCATATTCCATCAGACATACAATTTTTACATTTAAAATTGTATATAGGGAGTTTAGCTTTTAAATTTCATAATAATTTCCCTAAATTAAGATAACTGTTCGTCTGGAGTTTTGGTCGTTGGGTGTGATCAATCTTGGCTTTTGTATGAATCCTCGGGATTGTTACCGTCATCTTTTCTAGCTCGCTTTTTGGGCTGCAAATATTCGGTGCGGTTTTGCTCACAATTTTGTTTCGTCATATCAAATGAAGTGCAGGGAGTTTGCTTATTACTTTTGATGGAATCATTCAAAGTAATGATCTTCTTATCGAGGCTTGCGACCAGCGTATCATTTCTTTTTTTCATTGGTACATCTGTAGACTGATTTTGTTTATCGCTTGTTTTTGCCTTATTGTCGATTACGACCTTTTCCTCCTTCTGTTGGAAATTTGCTTGCGAGCCTAGAGTCTTCTTTATCGGAGCACATACTCTTTTTGGCCTAGTTGGTTTGCGAATACAACATTCGTATATAATTTCTGCCATGGCTCTGTATATTGGACCTGTTGGCTTACAGGAAAATCTATTATTTTTCTTAATATCGGTTAGAATTCACAGACTAATGAGTAAAGTTTCTCCAAGATATGTTTTGGCAAAATATTGGAAAACACGTAAATTATGCGTCCACAAACGTATTTTCTGGTCTGTGCTAAGAACTAGACTGAATTATTCAAGGAACGGGTTCCTTTTATATATACCCCAAGAGTTGTGTAAGTGAGGTGATTGACCTGAGCCTGAGTACATATAGGAATAACAATAGTGATATTAAATATATTTACGGGCTCACCAAAGTCCATGCTACATGGACACTTCGTTCTGAGTAGCTAAATCCGAAACAACAACAACAGTGATTTTATTAGTGTAAAAGAAGAGAGAGAGAGAGAGAGAGAGAGAGAGAGAGAGAGAGAGAGAGAGAGAGAGAGAGAGAGAGAGAGAGAGAGAGAGAGAGAGAGAGAGTTGATTTGTGGAACCAATTACCATGAAACGCAGTGGAGGTGGGGTTCCTCGACTGTTTCAAGCATGGGTTGGACATGTATATGAGTGGGATTGGGTTGTTATAAATAGGAGGTGCCTCGCATGGGCCAATAGGCCTTCTGCAGTTACCTTCGTTCTTATGTTCTTATGTGTTATGCAGTAATTTGCTCAACAAATCAACAACCGAACCAGTATTTATCAAGGTCTTTCCTAAATCTAAACATGTCCAATTTATAACATTTTTTCGAGTTCTATTTTGTTTTGATTCCTTTAATACCCTATTATTATCCCCCTTTTGTTATTCCCATTCGTCAACTTGTACACCTCTAATATGTCACCACTAGTTTTTCACCTTATGTTAGTATTCTTTGCTTTCCTTATTCAGAGCAGACCTTAACGAAACATATAAAAGGCTGTATTAGTATGACAAAAAGTAAAAATTTCCAGTTAAATACATGAACTCAAAACAAAAATCGATGTAATGGAAATATATTGCATGAGCAGCAAAGATTTAGAGCAGACAGAGGTAAATACTGATCACAAATTTCTATCTCTCTACATTAAAAAATTCGAAGGCACATTATACAAACAATTCTTTTAAATCTTTATTAAAAAATCATATTCCATCAGACATACAATTTTTACATTTAAAATTGTATATAGGGAGTTTAGCTTTTAAATTTCATAATAATTTCCCTAAATTAAGATAACTGTTCGTCTGGAGTTTTGGTCGTTGGGTGTGATCAATCTTGGCTTTTTGTATGAATCCTCGGGATTGTTACCGTCATCTTTTCTAGCTCGCTTTTTGGGCTGCAAATATTCGGTGCGGTTTTGCTCACAATTTTGTTTCGTCATATCAAATGAAGTGCAGGGAGTTTGCTTATTACTTTTGATGGAATCATTCAAAGTAATGATCTTCTTATCGAGGCTTGCGACCAGCGTATCATTTCTTTTTTTCATTGGTACATCTGTAGACTGATTTTGTTTATCGCTTGTTTTTGCCTTATTGTCGATTACGACCTTTTCCTCCTTCTGTTGGAAATTTGCTTGCGAGCCTAGAGTCTTCTTTATCGGAGCACATACTCTTTTTGGCCTAGTTGGTTTGCGAATACAACATTCGTATATAATTTCTGCCATGGCTCTGTATATTGGACCTGTTGGCTTACAGGAAAATCTATTATTTTTCTTAATATCGGTTAGAATTCACAGACTAATGAGTAAAGTTTCTCCAAGATATGTTTTGGCAAAATATTGGAAAACACGTAAATTATGCGTCCACAAACGTATTTTCTGGTCTGTGCTAAGAACTAGACTGAATTATTCAAGGAACGGGTTCCTTTTATATATACCCCAAGAGTTGTGTAAGTGAGGTGATTGACCTGAGCCTGAGTACATATAGGAATAACAATAGTGATATTAAATATATTTACGGGCTCACCAAAGTCCATGCTACATGGACACTTCGTTCTGAGTAGCTAAATCCGAAACAACAACAACAGTGATTTTATTAGTAAAGAGAGAGAGAGAGAGAGAGAGAGAGAGAGAGAGAGAGAGAGAGAGAGAGAGAGAGAGAGAGAGAGAGAGAGAGAGAGAGAGAGAGAGAGAGAGAGAGTTGATTTGTGGAACCAATTACCATGAAACGCAGTGGAGGTGGGGTTCCTCGACTGTTTCAAGCATGGGTTGGACATGTATATGAGTGGGATTGGGTTGTTATAAATAGGAGGTGCCTCGCATGGGCCAATAGGCCTTCTGCAGTTACCTTCGTTCTTATGTTCTTATGTGTTATGCAGTAATTTGCTCAACAAATCAACAACCGAACCAGTATTTATCAAGGTCTTTCCTAAATCTAAACATGTCCAATTTATAACATTTTTTCGAGTTCTATTTTGTTTTGATTCCTTTAATACCCTATTATTATCCCCCTTTTGTTATTCCCATTCGTCAACTTGTACACCTCTAATATGTCACCACTAGTTTTTCACCTTATGTTAGTATTCTTTGCTTTCCTTATTCAGAGCAGACCTTAACGAAACATATAAAAGGCTGTATTAGTATGACAAAAAGTAAAAATTTCCAGTTAAATACATGAACTCAAAACAAAAATCGATGTAATGGAAATATATTGCATGAGCAGCAAAGATTTAGAGCAGACAGAGGTAAATACTGATCACAAATTTCTATCTCTCTACATTAAAAAATTCGAAGGCACATTATACAAACAATTCTTTTAAATCTTTATTAAAAAATCATATTCCATCAGACATACAATTTTTACATTTAAAATTGTATATAGGGAGTTTAGCTTTTAAATTTCATAATAATTTCCCTAAATTAAGATAACTGTTCGTCTGGAGTTTTGGTCGTTGGGTGTGATCAATCTTGGCTTTTTGTATGAATCCTCGGGATTGTTACCGTCATCTTTTCTAGCTCGCTTTTTGGGCTGCAAATATTCGGTGCGGTTTTGCTCACAATTTTGTTTCGTCATATCAAATGAAGTGCAGGGAGTTTGCTTATTACTTTTGATGGAATCATTCAAAGTAATGATCTTCTTATCGAGGCTTGCGACCAGCGTATCATTTCTTTTTTTCATTGGTACATCTGTAGACTGATTTTGTTTATCGCTTGTTTTTGCCTTATTGTCGATTACGACCTTTTCCTCCTTCTGTTGGAAATTTGCTTGCGAGCCTAGAGTCTTCTTTATCGGAGCACATACTCTTTTTGGCCTAGTTGGTTTGCGAATACAACATTCGTATATAATTTCTGCCATGGCTCTGTATATTGGACCTGTTGGCTTACAGGAAAATCTATTATTTTTCTTAATATCGGTTAGAATTCACAGACTAATGAGTAAAGTTTCTCCAAGATATGTTTTGGCAAAATATTGGAAAACACGTAAATTATGCGTCCACAAACGTATTTTCTGGTCTGTGCTAAGAACTAGACTGAATTATTCAAGGAACGGGTTCCTTTTATATATACCCCAAGAGTTGTGTAAGTGAGGTGATTGACCTGAGCCTGAGTACATATAGGAATAACAATAGTGATATTAAATATATTTACGGGCTCACCAAAGTCCATGCTACATGGACACTTCGTTCTGAGTAGCTAAATCCGAAACAACAACAACAGTGATTTTATTAGTGTAAAGAGAGAGAGAGAGAGAGAGAGAGAGAGAGAGAGAGAGAGAGAGAGAGAGAGAGAGAGAGAGAGAGAGAGAGAGAGAGAGAGAGAGAGAGTTGATTTGTGGAACCAATTACCATGAAACGCAGTGGAGGTGGGGTTCCTCGACTGTTTCAAGCATGGGTTGGACATGTATATGAGTGGGATTGGGTTGTTATAAATAGGAGGTGCCTCGCATGGGCCAATAGGCCTTCTGCAGTTACCTTCGTTCTTATGTTCTTATGTGTTATGCAGTAATTTGCTCAACAAATCAACAACCGAACCAGTATTTATCAAGGTCTTTCCTAAATCTAAACATGTCCAATTTATAACATTTTTTCGAGTTCTATTTTGTTTTGATTCCTTTAATACCCTATTATTATCCCCCTTTTGTTATTCCCATTCGTCAACTTGTACACCTCTAATATGTCACCACTAGTTTTTCACCTTATGTTAGTATTCTTTGCTTTCCTTATTCAGAGCAGACCTTAACGAAACATATAAAAGGCTGTATTAGTATGACAAAAAGTAAAAATTTCCAGTTAAATACATGAACTCAAAACAAAAATCGATGTAATGGAAATATATTGCATGAGCAGCAAAGATTTAGAGCAGACAGAGGTAAATACTGATCACAAATTTCTATCTCTCTACATTAAAAAATTCGAAGGCACATTATACAAACAATTCTTTTAAATCTTTATTAAAAAATCATATTCCATCAGACATACAATTTTTACATTTAAAATTGTATATAGGGAGTTTAGCTTTTAAATTTCATAATAATTTCCCTAAATTAAGATAACTGTTCGTCTGGAGTTTTGGTCGTTGGGTGTGATCAATCTTGGCTTTTTGTATGAATCCTCGGGATTGTTACCGTCATCTTTTCTAGCTCGCTTTTTGGGCTGCAAATATTCGGTGCGGTTTTGCTCACAATTTTGTTTCGTCATATCAAATGAAGTGCAGGGAGTTTGCTTATTACTTTTGATGGAATCATTCAAAGTAATGATCTTCTTATCGAGGCTTGCGACCAGCGTATCATTTCTTTTTTTCATTGGTACATCTGTAGACTGATTTTGTTTATCGCTTGTTTTTGCCTTATTGTCGATTACGACCTTTTCCTCCTTCTGTTGGAAATTTGCTTGCGAGCCTAGAGTCTTCTTTATCGGAGCACATACTCTTTTTGGCCTAGTTGGTTTGCGAATACAACATTCGTATATAATTTCTGCCATGGCTCTGTATATTGGACCTGTTGGCTTACAGGAAAATCTATTATTTTTCTTAATATCGGTTAGAATTCACAGACTAATGAGTAAAGTTTCTCCAAGATATGTTTTGGCAAAATATTGGAAAACACGTAAATTATGCGTCCACAAACGTATTTTCTGGTCTGTGCTAAGAACTAGACTGAATTATTCAAGGAACGGGTTCCTTTTATATATACCCCAAGAGTTGTGTAAGTGAGGTGATTGACCTGAGCCTGAGTACATATAGGAATAACAATAGTGATATTAAATATATTTACGGGCTCACCAAAGTCCATGCTACATGGACACTTCGTTCTGAGTAGCTAAATCCGAAACAACAACAACAGTGATTTTATTAGTGTAAAAGAGAGAGAGAGAGAGAGAGAGAGAGAGAGAGAGAGAGAGAGAGAGAGAGAGAGAGAGAGAGAGAGAGAGAGAGAGAGAGAGAGAGAGAGAGAGAGAGAGAGAGAGAGAGAGAGAGAGAGAGAGAGAGAGAGAGAGAGAGAGAGAGAGAGAGAGATGATTGTTGTGGAACCAATTACCATGAAACGCAGTGGAGGTGGGGTTCCTCGACTGTTTCAAGCATGGGTTGGACATGTATATGAGTGGGATTGGGTTGTTATAAATAGGAGGTGCCTCGCATGGGCCAATAGGCCTTCTGCAGTTACCTTCGTTCTTATGTTCTTATGTGTTATGCAGTAATTTGCTCAACAAATCAACAACCGAACCAGTATTTATCAAGGTCTTTCCTAAATCTAAACATGTCCAATTTATAACATTTTTTCGAGTTCTATTTTGTTTTGATTCCTTTAATACCCTATTATTATCCCCCTTTTGTTATTCCCATTCGTCAACTTGTACACCTCTAATATGTCACCACTAGTTTTTCACCTTATGTTAGTATTCTTTGCTTTCCTTATTCAGAGCAGACCTTAACGAAACATATAAAAGGCTGTATTAGTATGACAAAAAGTAAAAATTTCCAGTTAAATACATGAACTCAAAACAAAAATCGATGTAATGGAAATATATTGCATGAGCAGCAAAGATTTAGAGCAGACAGAGGTAAATACTGATCACAAATTTCTATCTCTCTACATTAAAAAATTCGAAGGCACATTATACAAACAATTCTTTTAAATCTTTATTAAAAAATCATATTCCATCAGACATACAATTTTTACATTTAAAATTGTATATAGGGAGTTTAGCTTTTAAATTTCATAATAATTTCCCTAAATTAAGATAACTGTTCGTCTGGAGTTTTGGTCGTTGGGTGTGATCAATCTTGGCTTTTTGTATGAATCCTCGGGATTGTTACCGTCATCTTTTCTAGCTCGCTTTTTGGGCTGCAAATATTCGGTGCGGTTTTGCTCACAATTTTGTTTCGTCATATCAAATGAAGTGCAGGGAGTTTGCTTATTACTTTTGATGGAATCATTCAAAGTAATGATCTTCTTATCGAGGCTTGCGACCAGCGTATCATTTCTTTTTTTCATTGGTACATCTGTAGACTGATTTTGTTTATCGCTTGTTTTTGCCTTATTGTCGATTACGACCTTTTCCTCCTTCTGTTGGAAATTTGCTTGCGAGCCTAGAGTCTTCTTTATCGGAGCACATACTCTTTTTGGCCTAGTTGGTTTGCGAATACAACATTCGTATATAATTTCTGCCATGGCTCTGTATATTGGACCTGTTGGCTTACAGGAAAATCTATTATTTTTCTTAATATCGGTTAGAATTCACAGACTAATGAGTAAAGTTTCTCCAAGATATGTTTTGGCAAAATATTGGAAAACACGTAAATTATGCGTCCACAAACGTATTTTCTGGTCTGTGCTAAGAACTAGACTGAATTATTCAAGGAACGGGTTCCTTTTATATATACCCCAAGAGTTGTGTAAGTGAGGTGATTGACCTGAGCCTGAGTACATATAGGAATAACAATAGTGATATTAAATATATTTACGGGCTCACCAAAGTCCATGCTACATGGACACTTCGTTCTGAGTAGCTAAATCCGAAACAACAACAACAGTGATTTTATTAGTGTAAAAGAGAGAGAGAGAGAGAGAGAGAGAGAGAGAGAGAGAGAGAGAGAGAGAGAGAGAGAGAGTTGATTTGTGGAACCAATTACCATGAAACGCAGTGGAGGTGGGGTTCCTCGACTGTTTCAAGCATGGGTTGGACATGTATATGAGTGGGATTGGGTTGTTATAAATAGGAGGTGCCTCGCATGGGCCAATAGGCCTTCTGCAGTTACCTTCGTTCTTATGTTCTTATGTGTTATGCAGTAATTTGCTCAACAAATCAACAACCGAACCAGTATTTATCAAGGTCTTTCCTAAATCTAAACATGTCCAATTTATAACATTTTTTCGAGTTCTATTTTGTTTTGATTCCTTTAATACCCTATTATTATCCCCCTTTTGTTATTCCCATTCGTCAACTTGTACACCTCTAATATGTCACCACTAGTTTTTCACCTTATGTTAGTATTCTTTGCTTTCCTTATTCAGAGCAGACCTTAACGAAACATATAAAAGGCTGTATTAGTATGACAAAAAGTAAAAATTTCCAGTTAAATACATGAACTCAAAACAAAAATCGATGTAATGGAAATATATTGCATGAGCAGCAAAGATTTAGAGCAGACAGAGGTAAATACTGATCACAAATTTCTATCTCTCTACATTAAAAAATTCGAAGGCACATTATACAAACAATTCTTTTAAATCTTTATTAAAAAATCATTCCATCAGACATACAATTTTTACATTTAAAATTGTATATAGGGAGTTTAGCTTTTAAATTTCATAATAATTTCCCTAAATTAAGATAACTGTTCGTCTGGAGTTTTGGTCGTTGGGTGTGATCAATCTTGGCTTTTTGTATGAATCCTCGGGATTGTTACCGTCATCTTTTCTAGCTCGCTTTTTGGGCTGCAAATATTCGGTGCGGTTTTGCTCACAATTTTGTTTCGTCATATCAAATGAAGTGCAGGGAGTTTGCTTATTACTTTTGATGGAATCATTCAAAGTAATGATCTTCTTATCGAGGCTTGCGACCAGCGTATCATTTCTTTTTTTCATTGGTACATCTGTAGACTGATTTTGTTTATCGCTTGTTTTTGCCTTATTGTCGATTACGACCTTTTCCTCCTTCTGTTGGAAATTTGCTTGCGAGCCTAGAGTCTTCTTTATCGGAGCACATACTCTTTTTGGCCTAGTTGGTTTGCGAATACAACATTCGTATATAATTTCTGCCATGGCTCTGTATATTGGACCTGTTGGCTTACAGGAAAATCTATTATTTTTCTTAATATCGGTTAGAATTCACAGACTAATGAGTAAAGTTTCTCCAAGATATGTTTTGGCAAAATATTGGAAAACACGTAAATTATGCGTCCACAAACGTATTTTCTGGTCTGTGCTAAGAACTAGACTGAATTATTCAAGGAACGGGTTCCTTTTATATATACCCCAAGAGTTGTGTAAGTGAGGTGATTGACCTGAGCCTGAGTACATATAGGAATAACAATAGTGATATTAAATATATTTACGGGCTCACCAAAGTCCATGCTACATGGACACTTCGTTCTGAGTAGCTAAATCCGAAACAACAACAACAGTGATTTTATTAGAGAGAGAGAGAGAGAGAGAGAGAGAGAGAGAGAGAGAGAGAGAGAGAGAGAGAGAGAGAGAGAGAGAGAGAGAGAGAGAGAGTTGATTTGTGGAACCAATTACCATGAAACGCAGTGGAGGTGGGGTTCCTCGACTGTTTCAAGCATGGGTTGGACATGTATATGAGTGGGATTGGGTTGTTATAAATAGGAGGTGCCTCGCATGGGCCAATAGGCCTTCTGCAGTTACCTTCGTTCTTATGTTCTTATGTGTTATGCAGTAATTTGCTCAACAAATCAACAACCGAACCAGTATTTATCAAGGTCTTTCCTAAATCTAAACATGTCCAATTTATAACATTTTTTCGAGTTCTATTTTGTTTTGATTCCTTTAATACCCTATTATTATCCCCCTTTTGTTATTCCCATTCGTCAACTTGTACACCTCTAATATGTCACCACTAGTTTTTCACCTTATGTTAGTATTCTTTGCTTTCCTTATTCAGAGCAGACCTTAACGAAACATATAAAAGGCTGTATTAGTATGACAAAAAGTAAAAATTTCCAGTTAAATACATGAACTCAAAACAAAAATCGATGTAATGGAAATATATTGCATGAGCAGCAAAGATTTAGAGCAGACAGAGGTAAATACTGATCACAAATTTCTATCTCTCTACATTAAAAAATTCGAAGGCACATTATACAAACAATTCTTTTAAATCTTTATTAAAAAATCATATTCCATCAGACATACAATTTTTACATTTAAAATTGTATATAGGGAGTTTAGCTTTTAAATTTCATAATAATTTCCCTAAATTAAGATAACTGTTCGTCTGGAGTTTTGGTCGTTGGGTGTGATCAATCTTGGCTTTTTGTATGAATCCTCGGGATTGTTACCGTCATCTTTTCTAGCTCGCTTTTTGGGCTGCAAATATTCGGTGCGGTTTTGCTCACAATTTTGTTTCGTCATATCAAATGAAGTGCAGGGAGTTTGCTTATTACTTTTGATGGAATCATTCAAAGTAATGATCTTCTTATCGAGGCTTGCGACCAGCGTATCATTTCTTTTTTTCATTGGTACATCTGTAGACTGATTTTGTTTATCGCTTGTTTTTGCCTTATTGTCGATTACGACCTTTTCCTCCTTCTGTTGGAAATTTGCTTGCGAGCCTAGAGTCTTCTTTATCGGAGCACATACTCTTTTTGGCCTAGTTGGTTTGCGAATACAACATTCGTATATAATTTCTGCCATGGCTCTGTATATTGGACCTGTTGGCTTACAGGAAAATCTATTATTTTTCTTAATATCGGTTAGAATTCACAGACTAATGAGTAAAGTTTCTCCAAGATATGTTTTGGCAAAATATTGGAAAACACGTAAATTATGCGTCCACAAACGTATTTTCTGGTCTGTGCTAAGAACTAGACTGAATTATTCAAGGAACGGGTTCCTTTTATATATACCCCAAGAGTTGTGTAAGTGAGGTGATTGACCTGAGCCTGAGTACATATAGGAATAACAATAGTGATATTAAATATATTTACGGGCTCACCAAAGTCCATGCTACATGGACACTTCGTTCTGAGTAGCTAAATCCGAAACAACAACAACAGTGATTTTATTAGCGAAAAGAGAGAGAGAGAGAGAGAGAGAGAGAGAGAGAGAGAGAGAGAGAGAGAGAGAGAGAGGAGAGAGAGAGAGAGAGAGAGAGAGAGAGAGAGAGAGAGAGAGAGAGAGAGTTGATTTGTGGAACCAATTACCATGAAACGCAGTGGAGGTGGGGTTCCTCGACTGTTTCAAGCATGGGTTGGACATGTATATGAGTGGGATTGGGTTGTTATAAATAGGAGGTGCCTCGCATGGGCCAATAGGCCTTCTGCAGTTACCTTCGTTCTTATGTTCTTATGTGTTATGCAGTAATTTGCTCAACAAATCAACAACCGAACCAGTATTTATCAAGGTCTTTCCTAAATCTAAACATGTCCAATTTATAACATTTTTTCGAGTTCTATTTTGTTTTGATTCCTTTAATACCCTATTATTATCCCCCTTTTGTTATTCCCATTCGTCAACTTGTACACCTCTAATATGTCACCACTAGTTTTTCACCTTATGTTAGTATTCTTTGCTTTCCTTATTCAGAGCAGACCTTAACGAAACATATAAAAGGCTGTATTAGTATGACAAAAAGTAAAAATTTCCAGTTAAATACATGAACTCAAAACAAAAATCGATGTAATGGAAATATATTGCATGAGCAGCAAAGATTTAGAGCAGACAGAGGTAAATACTGATCACAAATTTCTATCTCTCTACATTAAAAAATTCGAAGGCACATTATACAAACAATTCTTTTAAATCTTTATTAAAAAATCATATTCCATCAGACATACAATTTTTACATTTAAAATTGTATATAGGGAGTTTAGCTTTTAAATTTCATAATAATTTCCCTAAATTAAGATAACTGTTCGTCTGGAGTTTTGGTCGTTGGGTGTGATCAATCTTGGCTTTTTGTATGAATCCTCGGGATTGTTACCGTCATCTTTTCTAGCTCGCTTTTTGGGCTGCAAATATTCGGTGCGGTTTTGCTCACAATTTTGTTTCGTCATATCAAATGAAGTGCAGGGAGTTTGCTTATTACTTTTGATGGAATCATTCAAAGTAATGATCTTCTTATCGAGGCTTGCGACCAGCGTATCATTTTTTTTTTCATTGGTACATCTGTAGACTGATTTTGTTTATCGCTTGTTTTTGCCTTATTGTCGATTACGACCTTTTCCTCCTTCTGTTGGAAATTTGCTTGCGAGCCTAGAGTCTTCTTTATCGGAGCACATACTCTTTTTGGCCTAGTTGGTTTGCGAATACAACATTCGTATATAATTTCTGCCATGGCTCTGTATATTGGACCTGTTGGCTTACAGGAAAATCTATTATTTTTCTTAATATCGGTTAGAATTCACAGACTAATGAGTAAAGTTTCTCCAAGATATGTTTTGGCAAAATATTGGAAAACACGTAAATTATGCGTCCACAAACGTATTTTCTGGTCTGTGCTAAGAACTAGACTGAATTATTCAAGGAACGGGTTCCTTTTATATATACCCCAAGAGTTGTGTAAGTGAGGTGATTGACCTGAGCCTGAGTACATATAGGAATAACAATAGTGATATTAAATATATTTACGGGCTCACCAAAGTCCATGCTACATGGACACTTCGTTCTGAGTAGCTAAATCCGAAACAACAACAACAGTGATTTTATTAGCGTAAAAGAAAGAGAGAGAGAGAGAGAGAGAGAGAGAGAGAGAGAGAGAGAGAGAGAGAGAGAGAGAGAGAGAGAGAGAGAGAGAGAGAGAGAGAGAGAAGAGAGAGAGAGAGAGAGAGAGAGAGAGAGAGTTGATTTGTGGAACCAATTACCATGAAACGCAGTGGAGGTGGGGTTCCTCGACTGTTTCAAGCATGGGTTGGACATGTATATGAGTGGGATTGGGTTGTTATAAATAGGAGGTGCCTCGCATGGGCCAATAGGCCTTCTGCAGTTACCTTCGTTCTTATGTTCTTATGTGTTATGCAGTAATTTGCTCAACAAATCAACAACCGAACCAGTATTTATCAAGGTCTTTCCTAAATCTAAACATGTCCAATTTATAACATTTTTTCGAGTTCTATTTTGTTTTGATTCCTTTAATACCCTATTATTATCCCCCTTTTGTTATTCCCATTCGTCAACTTGTACACCTCTAATATGTCACCACTAGTTTTTCACCTTATGTTAGTATTCTTTGCTTTCCTTATTCAGAGCAGACCTTAACGAAACATATAAAAGGCTGTATTAGTATGACAAAAAGTAAAAATTTCCAGTTAAATACATGAACTCAAAACAAAAATCGATGTAATGGAAATATATTGCATGAGCAGCAAAGATTTAGAGCAGACAGAGGTAAATACTGATCACAAATTTCTATCTCTCTACATTAAAAAATTCGAAGGCACATTATACAAACAATTCTTTTAAATCTTTATTAAAAAATCATATTCCATCAGACATACAATTTTTACATTTAAAATTGTATATAGGGAGTTTAGCTTTTAAATTTCATAATAATTTCCCTAAATTAAGATAACTGTTCGTCTGGAGTTTTGGTCGTTGGGTGTGATCAATCTTGGCTTTTTGTATGAATCCTCGGGATTGTTACCGTCATCTTTTCTAGCTCGCTTTTTGGGCTGCAAATATTCGGTGCGGTTTTGCTCACAATTTTGTTTCGTCATATCAAATGAAGTGCAGGGAGTTTGCTTATTACTTTTGATGGAATCATTCAAAGTAATGATCTTCTTATCGAGGCTTGCGACCAGCGTATCATTTCTTTTTTTCATTGGTACATCTGTAGACTGATTTTGTTTATCGCTTGTTTTTGCCTTATTGTCGATTACGACCTTTTCCTCCTTCTGTTGGAAATTTGCTTGCGAGCCTAGAGTCTTCTTTATCGGAGCACATACTCTTTTTGGCCTAGTTGGTTTGCGAATACAACATTCGTATATAATTTCTGCCATGGCTCTGTATATTGGACCTGTTGGCTTACAGGAAAATCTATTATTTTTCTTAATATCGGTTAGAATTCACAGACTAATGAGTAAAGTTTCTCCAAGATATGTTTTGGCAAAATATTGGAAAACACGTAAATTATGCGTCCACAAACGTATTTTCTGGTCTGTGCTAAGAACTAGACTGAATTATTCAAGGAACGGGTTCCTTTTATATATACCCCAAGAGTTGTGTAAGTGAGGTGATTGACCTGAGCCTGAGTACATATAGGAATAACAATAGTGATATTAAATATATTTACGGGCTCACCAAAGTCCATGCTACATGGACACTTCGTTCTGAGTAGCTAAATCCGAAACAACAACAACAGTGATTTTATTAGCGTAAAAGAAAGAGAGAGAGAGAGAGAGAGAGAGAGAGAGAGAGAGAGAGAGAGAGAGAGAGAGAGAGAGAGAGAGAGAGAGAGAGAGAGAGAGAGAGAGAGAGAGAGAGAGAGAGAGAGAGAGAGAGAGAGAGAGAGAGAGAGTTGATTTGTGGAACCAATTACCATGAAACGCAGTGGAGGTGGGGTTCCTCGACTGTTTCAAGCATGGGTTGGACATGTATATGAGTGGGATTGGGTTGTTATAAATAGGAGGTGCCTCGCATGGGCCAATAGGCCTTCTGCAGTTACCTTCGTTCTTATGTTCTTATGTGTTATGCAGTAATTTGCTCAACAAATCAACAACCGAACCAGTATTTATCAAGGTCTTTCCTAAATCTAAACATGTCCAATTTATAACATTTTTTCGAGTTCTATTTTGTTTTGATTCCTTTAATACCCTATTATTATCCCCCTTTTGTTATTCCCATTCGTCAACTTGTACACCTCTAATATGTCACCACTAGTTTTTCACCTTATGTTAGTATTCTTTGCTTTCCTTATTCAGAGCAGACCTTAACGAAACATATAAAAGGCTGTATTAGTATGACAAAAAGTAAAAATTTCCAGTTAAATACATGAACTCAAAACAAAAATCGATGTAATGGAAATATATTGCATGAGCAGCAAAGATTTAGAGCAGACAGAGGTAAATACTGATCACAAATTTCTATCTCTCTACATTAAAAAATTCGAAGGCACATTATACAAACAATTCTTTTAAATCTTTATTAAAAAATCATATTCCATCAGACATACAATTTTTACATTTAAAATTGTATATAGGGAGTTTAGCTTTTAAATTTCATAATAATTTCCCTAAATTAAGATAACTGTTCGTCTGGAGTTTTGGTCGTTGGGTGTGATCAATCTTGGCTTTTTGTATGAATCCTCGGGATTGTTACCGTCATCTTTTCTAGCTCGCTTTTTGGGCTGCAAATATTCGGTGCGGTTTTGCTCACAATTTTGTTTCGTCATATCAAATGAAGTGCAGGGAGTTTGCTTATTACTTTTGATGGAATCATTCAAAGTAATGATCTTCTTATCGAGGCTTGCGACCAGCGTATCATTTCTTTTTTTCATTGGTACATCTGTAGACTGATTTTGTTTATCGCTTGTTTTTGCCTTATTGTCGATTACGACCTTTTCCTCCTTCTGTTGGAAATTTGCTTGCGAGCCTAGAGTCTTCTTTATCGGAGCACATACTCTTTTTGGCCTAGTTGGTTTGCGAATACAACATTCGTATATAATTTCTGCCATGGCTCTGTATATTGGACCTGTTGGCTTACAGGAAAATCTATTATTTTTCTTAATATCGGTTAGAATTCACAGACTAATGAGTAAAGTTTCTCCAAGATATGTTTTGGCAAAATATTGGAAAACACGTAAATTATGCGTCCACAAACGTATTTTCTGGTCTGTGCTAAGAACTAGACTGAATTATTCAAGGAACGGGTTCCTTTTATATATACCCCAAGAGTTGTGTAAGTGAGGTGATTGACCTGAGCCTGAGTACATATAGGAATAACAATAGTGATATTAAATATATTTACGGGCTCACCAAAGTCCATGCTACATGGACACTTCGTTCTGAGTAGCTAAATCCGAAACAACAACAACAGTGATTTTATTAGCGTAAAAGAGAGAGAGAGAGAGAGAGAGAGAGAGAGAGAGAGAGAGAGAGAGAGAGAGAGAGAGAGAGAGAGAGAGAGAGAGAGAGAGAGAGAGAGAGAGAGAGAGTTGATTTGTGGAACCAATTACCATGAAACGCAGTGGAGGTGGGGTTCCTCGACTGTTTCAAGCATGGGTTGGACATGTATATGAGTGGGATTGGGTTGTTATAAATAGGAGGTGCCTCGCATGGGCCAATAGGCCTTCTGCAGTTACCTTCGTTCTTATGTTCTTATGTGTTATGCAGTAATTTGCTCAACAAATCAACAACCGAACCAGTATTTATCAAGGTCTTTCCTAAATCTAAACATGTCCAATTTATAACATTTTTTCGAGTTCTATTTTGTTTTGATTCCTTTAATACCCTATTATTATCCCCCTTTTGTTATTCCCATTCGTCAACTTGTACACCTCTAATATGTCACCACTAGTTTTTCACCTTATGTTAGTATTCTTTGCTTTCCTTATTCAGAGCAGACCTTAACGAAACATATAAAAGGCTGTATTAGTATGACAAAAAGTAAAAATTTCCAGTTAAATACATGAACTCAAAACAAAAATCGATGTAATGGAAATATATTGCATGAGCAGCAAAGATTTAGAGCAGACAGAGGTAAATACTGATCACAAATTTCTATCTCTCTACATTAAAAAATTCGAAGGCACATTATACAAACAATTCTTTTAAATCTTTATTAAAAAATCATATTCCATCAGACATACAATTTTTACATTTAAAATTGTATATAGGGAGTTTAGCTTTTAAATTTCATAATAATTTCCCTAAATTAAGATAACTGTTCGTCTGGAGTTTTGGTCGTTGGGTGTGATCAATCTTGGCTTTTTGTATGAATCCTCGGGATTGTTACCGTCATCTTTTCTAGCTCGCTTTTTGGGCTGCAAATATTCGGTGCGGTTTTGCTCACAATTTTGTTTCGTCATATCAAATGAAGTGCAGGGAGTTTGCTTATTACTTTTGATGGAATCATTCAAAGTAATGATCTTCTTATCGAGGCTTGCGACCAGCGTATCATTTCTTTTTTCATTGGTACATCTGTAGACTGATTTTGTTTATCGCTTGTTTTTGCCTTATTGTCGATTACGACCTTTTCCTCCTTCTGTTGGAAATTTGCTTGCGAGCCTAGAGTCTTCTTTATCGGAGCACATACTCTTTTTGGCCTAGTTGGTTTGCGAATACAACATTCGTATATAATTTCTGCCATGGCTCTGTATATTGGACCTGTTGGCTTACAGGAAAATCTATTATTTTTCTTAATATCGGTTAGAATTCACAGACTAATGAGTAAAGTTTCTCCAAGATATGTTTTGGCAAAATATTGGAAAACACGTAAATTATGCGTCCACAAACGTATTTTCTGGTCTGTGCTAAGAACTAGACTGAATTATTCAAGGAACGGGTTCCTTTTATATATACCCCAAGAGTTGTGTAAGTGAGGTGATTGACCTGAGCCTGAGTACATATAGGAATAACAATAGTGATATTAAATATATTTACGGGCTCACCAAAGTCCATGCTACATGGACACTTCGTTCTGAGTAGCTAAATCCGAAACAACAACAACAGTGATTTTATTAGCGTAAAAGAAAGAGAGAGAGAGAGAGAGAGAGAGAGAGAGAGAGAGAGAGAGAGAGAGAGAGAGAGAGAGAGAGAGAGAGAGAGAGAGAGAGAGAGAGAGAGAGAGAGAGAGAGAGAGAGAGAGAGAGAGAGAGAGAGAGAGAGAGTTGATTTGTGGAACCAATTACCATGAAACGCAGTGGAGGTGGGGTTCCTCGACTGTTTCAAGCATGGGTTGGACATGTATATGAGTGGGATTGGGTTGTTATAAATAGGAGGTGCCTCGCATGGGCCAATAGGCCTTCTGCAGTTACCTTCGTTCTTATGTTCTTATGTGTTATGCAGTAATTTGCTCAACAAATCAACAACCGAACCAGTATTTATCAAGGTCTTTCCTAAATCTAAACATGTCCAATTTATAACATTTTTTCGAGTTCTATTTTGTTTTGATTCCTTTAATACCCTATTATTATCCCCCTTTTGTTATTCCCATTCGTCAACTTGTACACCTCTAATATGTCACCACTAGTTTTTCACCTTATGTTAGTATTCTTTGCTTTCCTTATTCAGAGCAGACCTTAACGAAACATATAAAAGGCTGTATTAGTATGACAAAAAGTAAAAATTTCCAGTTAAATACATGAACTCAAAACAAAAATCGATGTAATGGAAATATATTGCATGAGCAGCAAAGATTTAGAGCAGACAGAGGTAAATACTGATCACAAATTTCTATCTCTCTACATTAAAAAATTCGAAGGCACATTATACAAACAATTCTTTTAAATCTTTATTAAAAAATCATATTCCATCAGACATACAATTTTTACATTTAAAATTGTATATAGGGAGTTTAGCTTTTAAATTTCATAATAATTTCCCTAAATTAAGATAACTGTTCGTCTGGAGTTTTGGTCGTTGGGTGTGATCAATCTTGGCTTTTTGTATGAATCCTCGGGATTGTTACCGTCATCTTTTCTAGCTCGCTTTTTGGGCTGCAAATATTCGGTGCGGTTTTGCTCACAATTTTGTTTCGTCATATCAAATGAAGTGCAGGGAGTTTGCTTATTACTTTTGATGGAATCATTCAAAGTAATGATCTTCTTATCGAGGCTTGCGACCAGCGTATCATTTCTTTTTTTCATTGGTACATCTGTAGACTGATTTTGTTTATCGCTTGTTTTTGCCTTATTGTCGATTACGACCTTTTCCTCCTTCTGTTGGAAATTTGCTTGCGAGCCTAGAGTCTTCTTTATCGGAGCACATACTCTTTTTGGCCTAGTTGGTTTGCGAATACAACATTCGTATATAATTTCTGCCATGGCTCTGTATATTGGACCTGTTGGCTTACAGGAAAATCTATTATTTTTCTTAATATCGGTTAGAATTCACAGACTAATGAGTAAAGTTTCTCCAAGATATGTTTTGGCAAAATATTGGAAAACACGTAAATTATGCGTCCACAAACGTATTTTCTGGTCTGTGCTAAGAACTAGACTGAATTATTCAAGGAACGGGTTCCTTTTATATATACCCCAAGAGTTGTGTAAGTGAGGTGATTGACCTGAGCCTGAGTACATATAGGAATAACAATAGTGATATTAAATATATTTACGGGCTCACCAAAGTCCATGCTACATGGACACTTCGTTCTGAGTAGCTAAATCCGAAACAACAACAACAGTGATTTTATTAGCGTAAAAGAAAGAGAGAGAGAGAGAGAGAGAGAGAGAGGAGAGAGAGAGAGAGAGAGAGAGAGAGAGAGAGAGAGGAGAGAGAGAGAGAGAGAGAGAGAGTTGATTTGTGGAACCAATTACCATGAAACGCAGTGGAGGTGGGGTTCCTCGACTGTTTCAAGCATGGGTTGGACATGTATATGAGTGGGATTGGGTTGTTATAAATAGGAGGTGCCTCGCATGGGCCAATAGGCCTTCTGCAGTTACCTTCGTTCTTATGTTCTTATGTGTTATGCAGTAATTTGCTCAACAAATCAACAACCGAACCAGTATTTATCAAGGTCTTTCCTAAATCTAAACATGTCCAATTTATAACATTTTTTCGAGTTCTATTTTGTTTTGATTCCTTTAATACCCTATTATTATCCCCCTTTTGTTATTCCCATTCGTCAACTTGTACACCTCTAATATGTCACCACTAGTTTTTCACCTTATGTTAGTATTCTTTGCTTTCCTTATTCAGAGCAGACCTTAACGAAACATATAAAAGGCTGTATTAGTATGACAAAAAGTAAAAATTTCCAGTTAAATACATGAACTCAAAACAAAAATCGATGTAATGGAAATATATTGCATGAGCAGCAAAGATTTAGAGCAGACAGAGGTAAATACTGATCACAAATTTCTATCTCTCTACATTAAAAAATTCGAAGGCACATTATACAAACAATTCTTTTAAATCTTTATTAAAAAATCATATTCCATCAGACATACAATTTTTACATTTAAAATTGTATATAGGGAGTTTAGCTTTTAAATTTCATAATAATTTCCCTAAATTAAGATAACTGTTCGTCTGGAGTTTTGGTCGTTGGGTGTGATCAATCTTGGCTTTTTGTATGAATCCTCGGGATTGTTACCGTCATCTTTTCTAGCTCGCTTTTTGGGCTGCAAATATTCGGTGCGGTTTTGCTCACAATTTTGTTTCGTCATATCAAATGAAGTGCAGGGAGTTTGCTTATTACTTTTGATGGAATCATTCAAAGTAATGATCTTCTTATCGAGGCTTGCGACCAGCGTATCATTTCTTTTTTCATTGGTACATCTGTAGACTGATTTTGTTTATCGCTTGTTTTTGCCTTATTGTCGATTACGACCTTTTCCTCCTTCTGTTGGAAATTTGCTTGCGAGCCTAGAGTCTTCTTTATCGGAGCACATACTCTTTTTGGCCTAGTTGGTTTGCGAATACAACATTCGTATATAATTTCTGCCATGGCTCTGTATATTGGACCTGTTGGCTTACAGGAAAATCTATTATTTTTCTTAATATCGGTTAGAATTCACAGACTAATGAGTAAAGTTTCTCCAAGATATGTTTTGGCAAAATATTGGAAAACACGTAAATTATGCGTCCACAAACGTATTTTCTGGTCTGTGCTAAGAACTAGACTGAATTATTCAAGGAACGGGTTCCTTTTATATATACCCCAAGAGTTGTGTAAGTGAGGTGATTGACCTGAGCCTGAGTACATATAGGAATAACAATAGTGATATTAAATATATTTACGGGCTCACCAAAGTCCATGCTACATGGACACTTCGTTCTGAGTAGCTAAATCCGAAACAACAACAACAGTGATTTTATTAGCGTAGAGAGAGAGAGAGAGAGAGAGAGAGAGAGAGAGAGAGAGAGAGAGAGAGAGAGAGAGAGAGAGAGAGAGAGAGAGAGAGAGAGAGAGAGAGAGAGAGAGAGAGAGAGAGAGAGAGAGAGAGAGAGAGAGAGCGAGAGAGAGAGAGTTGATTTGTGGAACCAATTACCATGAAACGCAGTGGAGGTGGGGTTCCTCGACTGTTTCAAGCATGGGTTACATGTATATGAGTGGGATTGGGTTGTTATAAATAGGAGGTGCCTCGCATGGGCCAATAGGCCTTCTGCAGTTACCTTCGTTCTTATGTTCTTATGTGTTATGCAGTAATTTGCTCAACAAATCAACAACCGAACCAGTATTTATCAAGGTCTTTCCTAAATCTAAACATGTCCAATTTATACATTTTTTCGAGTTCTATTTTGTTTTGATTCCTTTAATACCCTATTATTATCCCCCTTTTGTTATTCCCATTCGTCAACTTGTACACCTCTAATATGTCACCACTAGTTTTTCACCTTATGTTAGTATTCTTTGCTTTCCTTATTCAGAGCAGACCTTAACGAAACATATAAAAGGCTGTATTAGTATGACAAAAAGTAAAAATTTCCAGTTAAATACATGAACTCAAAACAAAAATCGATGTAATGGAAATATATTGCATGAGCAGCAAAGATTTAGAGCAGACAGAGGTAAATACTGATCACAAATTTCTATCTCTCTACATTAAAAAATTCGAAGGCACATTATACAAACAATTCTTTTAAATCTTTATTAAAAAATCATATTCCATCAGACATACAATTTTTACATTTAAAATTGTATATAGGGAGTTTAGCTTTTAAATTTCATAATAATTTCCCTAAATTAAGATAACTGTTCGTCTGGAGTTTTGGTCGTTGGGTGTGATCAATCTTGGCTTTTTGTATGAATCCTCGGGATTGTTACCGTCATCTTTTCTAGCTCGCTTTTTGGGCTGCAAATATTCGGTGCGGTTTTGCTCACAATTTTGTTTCGTCATATCAAATGAAGTGCAGGGAGTTTGCTTATTACTTTTGATGGAATCATTCAAAGTAATGATCTTCTTATCGAGGCTTGCGACCAGCGTATCATTTCTTTTTTTCATTGGTACATCTGTAGACTGATTTTGTTTATCGCTTGTTTTTGCCTTATTGTCGATTACGACCTTTTCCTCCTTCTGTTGGAAATTTGCTTGCGAGCCTAGAGTCTTCTTTATCGGAGCACATACTCTTTTTGGCCTAGTTGGTTTGCGAATACAACATTCGTATATAATTTCTGCCATGGCTCTGTATATTGGACCTGTTGGCTTACAGGAAAATCTATTATTTTTCTTAATATCGGTTAGAATTCACAGACTAATGAGTAAAGTTTCTCCAAGATATGTTTTGGCAAAATATTGGAAAACACGTAAATTATGCGTCCACAAACGTATTTTCTGGTCTGTGCTAAGAACTAGACTGAATTATTCAAGGAACGGGTTCCTTTTATATATACCCCAAGAGTTGTGTAAGTGAGGTGATTGACCTGAGCCTGAGTACATATAGGAATAACAATAGTGATATTAAATATATTTACGGGCTCACCAAAGTCCATGCTACATGGACACTTCGTTCTGAGTAGCTAAATCCGAAACAACAACAACAGTGATTTTATTAGCGTAAAGAAAGAGAGAGAGAGAGAGAGAGAGAGAGAGAGGAGAGAGAGAGAGAGAGAGAGAGAGAGAGAGAGAGAGAGAGAGAGAGAGAGTTGATTTGTGGAACCAATTACCATGAAACGCAGTGGAGGTGGGGTTCCTCGACTGTTTCAAGCATGGGTTGGACATGTATATGAGTGGGATTGGGTTGTTATAAATAGGAGGTGCCTCGCATGGGCCAATAGGCCTTCTGCAGTTACCTTCGTTCTTATGTTCTTATGTGTTATGCAGTAATTTGCTCAACAAATCAACAACCGAACCAGTATTTATCAAGGTCTTTCCTAAATCTAAACATGTCCAATTTATAACATTTTTTCGAGTTCTATTTTGTTTTGATTCCTTTAATACCCTATTATTATCCCCCTTTTGTTATTCCCATTCGTCAACTTGTACACCTCTAATATGTCACCACTAGTTTTTCACCTTATGTTAGTATTCTTTGCTTTCCTTATTCAGAGCAGACCTTAACGAAACATATAAAAGGCTGTATTAGTATGACAAAAAGTAAAAATTTCCAGTTAAATACATGAACTCAAAACAAAAATCGATGTAATGGAAATATATTGCATGAGCAGCAAAGATTTAGAGCAGACAGAGGTAAATACTGATCACAAATTTCTATCTCTCTACATTAAAAAATTCGAAGGCACATTATACAAACAATTCTTTTAAATCTTTATTAAAAAATCATATTCCATCAGACATACAATTTTTACATTTAAAATTGTATATAGGGAGTTTAGCTTTTAAATTTCATAATAATTTCCCTAAATTAAGATAACTGTTCGTCTGGAGTTTTGGTCGTTGGGTGTGATCAATCTTGGCTTTTTGTATGAATCCTCGGGATTGTTACCGTCATCTTTCTAGCTCGCTTTTTGGGCTGCAAATATTCGGTGCGGTTTTGCTCACAATTTTGTTTCGTCATATCAAATGAAGTGCAGGGAGTTTGCTTATTACTTTTGATGGAATCATTCAAAGTAATGATCTTCTTATCGAGGCTTGCGACCAGCGTATCATTTCTTTTTTTCATTGGTACATCTGTAGACTGATTTTGTTTATCGCTTGTTTTGCCTTATTGTCGATTACGACCTTTTCCTCCTTCTGTTGGAAATTTGCTTGCGAGCCTAGAGTCTTCTTTATCGGAGCACATACTCTTTTTGGCCTAGTTGGTTTGCGAATACAACATTCGTATATAATTTCTGCCATGGCTCTGTATATTGGACCTGTTGGCTTACAGGAAAATCTATTATTTTTCTTAATATCGGTTAGAATTCACAGACTAATGAGTAAAGTTTCTCCAAGATATGTTTTGGCAAAATATTGGAAAACACGTAAATTATGCGTCCACAAACGTATTTTCTGGTCTGTGCTAAGAACTAGACTGAATTATTCAAGGAACGGGTTCCTTTTATATATACCCCAAGAGTTGTGTAAGTGAGGTGATTGACCTGAGCCTGAGTACATATAGGAATAACAATAGTGATATTAAATATATTTACGGGCTCACCAAAGTCCATGCTACATGGACACTTCGTTCTGAGTAGCTAAATCCGAAACAACAACAACAGTGATTTTATTAGCGTAAAAGAAAGAGAGAGAGAGAGAGAGAGAGAGAGAGAGAGAGAGAGAGAGAGAGAGAGAGAGAGAGAGAGAGAGAGAGAGAGAGAGAGAGAGAGA
>NW_027190100.1:0-54456 GCF_040958095.1 Procambarus clarkii
CGATGATTTTTCGTACGAAACAAAATGCAAGAAAAATTGCTTAATATGCAATATTGTGCGAAATTCTGAGATTTGAAGGCCAAATCACATATCGTGATACGACATGAAATAGAATCGAAATATTGGTAAAAATGAATATATATACGTAGTATCAAACTATATGAAAAACGTGAAAAAAGTCACTAATTAACCATATTTGAGGATTTTAACTTCAAATCAAAGAGCGAGGTTTCGTATTATTTAGATCCAAGAAAAGACATATGACAATGTTGTTTCCAATACAAATGATAAAAATCATTGTGTTTTCATTAGAATTAAGTAAAATGTTCTTGATTTTCCGTTTATATTTCCGAGGGAAGATGTACACGTAAAACCGCTCTAATCCAGCTGAAACGTCGATATATGCAATAAAAACCGAACTTCTCCCCTTTTCAATATCTTACTCAGTATTTTAACGAGAAACATATAGATGATTGAAAATGAAGTATTTAAGGTTATTATCTAATCAATTATGTGTTTGTATAATTTTTATCGTATATGTATGAATTAATACCCATAGACTGTAAATTCACAAAAACGTGGAAAACGGCAAAATATTGCCTAATTCGATGATATTTTGTTTAAGTCACATAAAGGAAAATGGGATGATAAACGTCAAAATATTGCTAAATTCGATGATTTTTCGTACGAAACAAAGTGCAAGAAAACTTGCATAAAATGCAATATTATGCGAAATTCTGAGAATTGAAGGCCAAATCACATATCATGATACTACATGAAATAGAATCGAAATATTGGTAAAAATTAATATATTTACGTAGTATCAAACTACATGAAAAACGTGAAAAAGTCACTATTGAACCATATTTGAGGATTTTAACTTCAAATCATAGAGCGAGGTTTCGTATTATTTAGATCCAAGAAAAGACATATGACCATGTTGTTTCCAATACAAATTATAAAAATCAATGTGTTTTCATTAGAATTAACTGAAATGTTCCTGATTTTCCGTTTATATTACCGAGGGAAGATGTACACGTAAAACCGCTCTAATCCGGCTGAAACGTCGATATATGCAATAAAAACCGAACTTCTCCCCTTTTCAATATCTTACTCAGTATTTTAACGAGAAACATATAGATGATTGAAAATGAAGTATTTAAGGTTATTATCTAATCAATTATGTGTTTGTATCATTTTTATCGTATATGTATGAATTAATACCCATAGACTGTAAATTCACAAAAACGGGGAAAACGGCAAAATATTGCCTAATTCGATGATATTTTGTTTAAGTCACATAAAGGAAAATGGGATGATAAACGTCAAAATATTGCTAAATTCGATGATTTTTCGTACGAAACAAAATGCATGAAAACTTGCTTAAAATGCAATATTATGCGAAATTCTGAGATTTGAAGGCCAAATCACATATCGTGATACTACATGAAATAGTATCGAAATATTGGTAAAAATGAATATATTTACGTAATATCAAACTACATGAAAAACGTGAAAGAACTCAATATTTAACCATATGTGAGGATTTTAACTTCAAATCATAGAGCGAGGTTTCGTATTATTTAGATCCAAGAAAAGACATATGACAATGTTATTTCCAATACAAATGATTAAAATCAATGTTTTTTCATTAGTATTAACTAAAATGTTCCTGATTTTCCGTTTAAATTACCGATGGAAGATGTACACGAAAATCGCTCTATTCCGGCTGAAACGTCGATATATGCAATAAAAACAGAACTTCTCCCCTTTTCAATATCTTACTCAGTATTTTAACGAGAAACAAATAGATGATTGAAAATGAAGTATTTAAGGTTATTATCTAATCAATTATGTGTTTGCGTCATTTTTATCGTATATATAATGAATTAATACCCATAGACTGAAAATTCACAAAAACGTGGAAAAAGGGCTAAATATTGCCTAATTCGATGATATTTTGTTTATATCACATAAAGGAAAAGGGGATGATGAACGTCAAAATGTTGCTAAATTCGATGATTTTTCGTACGAAACAAAGTGCAAGAAAACTTGCATAAAATGCAATATTATGCGAAATTCTGAGAATTGAAGGCCAAATCACATATCATGATACTACATGAAATAGAATCGAAATATTGGTAAAAATGAATATATTTACGTAGTATCAAACTACATGAAAAACGTGAAAAAGTCACTATTTAACCATATTTGAGGATTTTAACTTCAAATCATAGAGCGAGGTTTCGTATTATTTAGATCCAAGAAAAGACATATGACCATGTTGTTTCCAATACAAATTATAAAAATCAATGTGTTTTCATTAGAATTAACTGAAATGTTCCTGATTTTCCGTTTATATTACCGAGATAAGATGTACACGTAAAACCGCTCTAATCCGGCTGAAACGTCGATATATGCAATAAAAACCGAACTTCTCCCCTTTTCAATATCTTAATCAGTATTTTAACGAGAAACAAATAGATGATTGAAAATAAAGTATTTAAGGTTATTATCTAATCAATTATGTGTTTGCATCATTTTTATCGTATATATATATGAATTAATACCCATAGACTGAAAATTCACAAAAACGTGAAAACGGCAAAATATTGCCTAATTCGATGATATTTTGTTTAAATCACATAAAGGAAAAGGGGATGATAAACGTCAAAATATTGCTAAATTCGATGATTTTTCGTACGAAACAAAATGCAAGAAAACTTGCTTAAAATGCAATATTATGCGAAATTCTGAGATTTGAAGGCCAAATCACATATCGTGATACTACATGAAATAGTATCGAAATATTGGTAAAAATGAATATATTTACGTAATATCAAACTACATGAAAAACGTGAAAAAGTCAATATTTAACCATATTTAAGGATTTTAACTTCAAATCATAGAGCGAGGTTTCGTATTATTTAGATCCAAGAAAAGACATATGACAATGTTGTTTCCAATACAAATGATAAAAATCAATGTATTTTCATTAGTATTAACTAAAATGTTCCTGATATTCCGTTTATATTACCGATGGAAGATGTACACGAAAATCGCTCTATTCCGGCTGAAACGTCGATATATGCAATAAAAACAGAACTTCTCCCCTTTTCAATATCTTACTCAGTATTTTAACGAGAAACAAATAGTTGATTGAAAATGAAGTATTTAAGGTTATTATCTAATGAATTATGTGTTTGCGTCATTTTTATCGTATATATAATGAATTAATACCCATAGACTGAAAATTCACAAAAACGTGGAAAAAACGGCAAAATATTGCCTAATTCGATGATATTTTGTTTAAATCAAATAAAGGAAAAGGGGATGATAAACGTCAAAATATTGCTAAATTCGATGATTTTTCGTACGAAACAAAATGCAAGAAAAATTGCTTGATATGCAATATTGTGCGAAATTCTGAGATTTGAAGGCCAAATCACATATCGTGATACGACATGAAATAGAATCGAAATATTGGTAAAAATGAATATATATACGTAGTATCAAACTACATGAAAAACGTGAAAAAAGTCACTAATTAACCATATTTGAGGATTTTAACTTCAAATCACAGAGCGAGGTTTCGTATTATCTAGATCCAAGAAAAGACATATGACAATGTTGTTTCCAATACAAATGATAAAAATCATTGTGTTTTCATTAGAATTAACTAAAATGTTCTTGATTTTCCGTTTATATTACCGAGGGAAGATGTTCACGTAAAACCGCTCTAATCCGGCTGAAACGTCGATATATGCAATAAAAACCGAACTTCTCCCCTTTTCAATATCTTACTCAGTATTTTAACGAGAAACATATAGATGATTGAAAATGAAGTATTTAAGGTTATTATCTAATCAATTATGTGTTTGTATAATTTTTATCGTATATGTATGAATTAATACCCATAGACTGTAGATTCACAAAAACGTGGAAAACGGCAAAATATTGCCTAATTCGATGATATTTTGTTTAAGTCACATAAAGGAAAATGGGATGATAAACGTCAAAATATTGCTAAATTCGATGATTTTTCGTACGAAACAAAATGCATGAAAACTTGCTTAAAATGCAATATTATGCGAAATTCTGAGATTTGAAGGCCAAATCACATATCGTGATACTACATGAAATAGTATCGAAATATTGGTTAAAATGAATATATTTACGTAATATCAAACTACATGAAAAACGTGAAAAAAGTCAATATTTAACCATATGTGAGGATTTTAACTTCAAATCATAGAGCGAGGTTTCGTATTATTTAGATCCAAGAAAAGACATATGACAATGTTGTTTCCAATACAAATGATTAAAATCAATGTTTTTTCATTAGTATTAACTAAAATGTTCCTGATTTTCCGTTTATATTACCGATGGAAGATGTACACGAAAATCGCTCTATTCCGGCTGAAACGTCGATATATGCAATAAAAACAGAACTTCTCCCCTTTTAAATATCTTACTCAGTATTTTAACGAGAAACAAATAGTTGATTGAAAATGAAGTATTTAAGGTTATTATGTAATGAATTATGTGTTTGCGTCATTTTTATCGTATATATAATGAATTAATACCCATAGACTGAAAATTCACAAAAACGTGGAAAAACGGCAAAATATTGCCTAATTCGATGATATTTTGTTTAAATCAAATAAAGGAAAAGGGGATGATAAACGTCAAAATATTGCTAAATTCGATGATTTTTCGTACGAAACAAAGTGCAAGAAAACTTGCATAAAATGCAATATTATGCGAAATTCTGAGAATTGAAGGCCAAATCACATATCATGATACTACATGAAATAGAATCGAAATATTGGTAAAAATGAATATATTTACGTAGTATCAAACTACATGAAAAACGTGAAAAAGTCACTATTTAACCATATTTGAGGATTTTAACTTCAAATCATAGAGCGAGGTTTCGTATTATTTAGATCCAAGAAAAGACATATGACCATGTTGTTTCCAATACAAATTATAAAAATCAATGTGTTTTCATTAGAATTAACTAAAATGTTCCTGATTTTCCGTTTATATTACCGAGGGAAGATGTACACGTAAAACCGCTCTAATCCGGCTGAAACGTCGATATATGCAATAAAAACAGAACTTCTCCCCTTTTCAATATCTTACTCAGTATTTTAACGAGAAACAAATAGATGATTGAAAATAAAGTATTTAAGGTTATTATCTAATCAATTATGTGTTTGCATCATTTTTATCGTATATATATATATGAATTAATAGCCATAGACTGAAAATTCACATAAACGTGAAAACGGCAAAATATTGCCTAATTCGATGATATTTTGTTTAAATCACATAAAGGAAAAGGGGATGATAAACGTCAAAATATTGCTAAATTCGATGATTTTTCGTACGAAACAAAATGCAAGAAAACTTGCTTAAAATGCAATATTATGCGAAATTCTGAGATTTGAAGGCCAAATCACATATCGTGATACTACATGAAATAGTATCGAAATATTGGTAAAAATGAATATATTTACGTAATATCAAACTACATGAAAAACGTGAAAAAGTCAATATTTAACCATATTTAAGGATTTTAACTTCAAATCATAGAGCGAGGTTTCGTATTATTTAGATCCAAGAAAAGACATATGACAATGTTGTTTCCAATACAAATGATAAAAATCAATGTATTTTCATTAGTATTAACTAAAATGTTCCTGATTTTCCGTTTATATTACCGATGGAAGATGTACACGAAAATCGCTCTATTCCGGCTGAAACGTCGATATATGCAATAACAACAGAACTTCTCCCCTTTTCAATATCTTACTCAGTATTTTAACGAGAAACAAATAGTTGATTGAAAATGAAGTATTTAAGGTTATTATTTAATGAATTATGTGTTTGCGTCATTTTTATCGTATATATAATGAATTAATACCCATAGACTGAAAATTCACAAAAACGTGGAAAAACGGCAAAATATTGCCTAATTCGATGATATTTTGTTTAAATCAAATAAAGGAAAAGGGGATGATAAACGTCAAAATATTGCTAAATTCGATGATTTTTCGTACGAAACAAAATGCAAGAAAAATTGCTTAATATGCAATATTGTGCGAAATTCTGAGATTTGAAGGCCAAATCACATATCGTGATACGACATGAAATAGAATCGAAATATTGGTAAAAATGAATATATATACGTAGTATCAAACTACATGAAAAACGTGAAAAAAGTCACTAATTAACCATATTTGAGGATTTTAACTTCAAATCAAAGAGCGAGGTTTCGTATTATTTAGATCCAAGAAAAGACATATGACAATGTTGTTTCCAATACAAATGATAAAAATCATTGTGTTTTCATTAGAATTAACTAAAATGTTCTTGATTTTCCGTTTATATTTCCGAGGGAAGATGTACACGTAAAACCGCTCTAATCCAGCTGAAACGTCGATATATGCAATAAAAACCGAACTTCTCCCCTTTTCAATATCTTACTCAGTATTTTAACGAGAAACATATAGATGATTGAAAATGAAGTATTTAAGGTTATTATCTAATCAATTATGTGTTTGTATAATTTTTATCGTATATGTATGAATTAATACCCATAGACTGTAAATTCACAAAAACGTGGAAAACGGCAAAATATTGCCTAATTCGATGATATTTTGTTTAAGTCACATAAAGGAAAATGGGATGATAAACGTCAAAATATTGCTAAATTCGATGATTTTTCGTACGAAACAAAGTGCAAGAAAACTTGCATAAAATGCAATATTATGCGAAATTCTGAGAATTGAAGGCCAAATCACATATCATGATACTACATGAAATAGAATCGAAATATTGGTAAAAATGAATATATTTACGTAGTATCAAACTACATGAAAAACGTGAAAAAGTCACTATTTAACCATATTTGAAGATTTTAACTTCAAATCATAGAGCGAGGTTTCGTATTATTTAGATCCAAGAAAAGACATATGACCATGTTGTTTCCAATACAAATTTTAAAATTCAATGTGTTTTCATTAGAATTAACTAAAATGTTCCTGATTTTCCGTTTATATTACCGAGGGAAGATGTACACGTAAAACCGCTCTAATCCGGCTGAAACGTCGATATATGCAATAAAAACCGAACTTCTCCCCTTTTCAATATCTTACTCAGTATTTTAACGAGAAACAAATAGATGATTGAAAATAAAGTATTTAAGGTTATTATCTAATCAATTATGTGTTTGCATCATTTTTATCGTATATATATATGAATTAATACCCATAGACTGAAAATTCACAAAAACGTGGAAAAAGGGCAAAATATTGCCTAATTCGATGATATTTTGTTTAAATCACATAAAGGAAAAGGGGATGATGAACGTCAAAATGTTGCTAAATTCGATGATTTTTCGTACGAAACAAAGTGCAAGAAAACTTGCATAAAATGCAATATTATGCGAAATTCTGAGAATTGAAGGCCAAATCACATATCATGATACTACATGAAATAGAATCGAAATATTGGTAAAAATTAATATATATACGTAGTATCAAACTACATGAAAAACGTGAAAAAAGTCACTAATTAACCATATTTGAGGATTTTAACTTCAAATCAAAGAGCGAGGTTTCGTATTATTTAGATCCAAGAAAAGACATATGACAATGTTGTTTCTAATACAAATGATAAAAATCATTGTGTTTTCATTAGAATTAACTAAAATGTTCTTGATTTTCCGTTTATATTACCGAGGGAAGATGTTCACGTAAAACCGCTCTAATCCAGCTGAAACGTCGATATATGCAATAAAAACCGAACTTCTCCCCTTTTCAATATCTTACTCAGTATTTTAACGAGAAACATATAGATGATTGAAAATGAAGTATTTAAGGTTATTATCTAATCAATTATGTGATTGTATCATTTTTATCGTATATGTATGAATTAATACCCATAGACTGTAAATTCACAAAAACGTGGAAAACGGCAAAATATTGCCTAATTCGATGATATTTTGTTTAAGTCACATAAAGGAAAATGGGATGATAAACGTCAAAATATTGCTAAATTCGATGATTTTTCGTACGAAACAAAGTGCAAGAAAACTTGCATAAAATGCAATATTATGCGAAATTCTGAGAATTGAAGGCCAAATCACATATCATGATACTACATGAAATAGAATCGAAATATTGGTAAAAATGAATATATTTACGTAGTATCAAACTACATGAAAAACGTGAAAAAGTCACTATTTAACCATATTTGAGGATTTTAACTTCAAATCATAGAGCGAGGTTTCGTATTATTTAGATCCAAGAAAAGACATATGACCATGTTGTTTCCAATACAAATTATAAAAATCAATGTGTTTTCATTAGAATTAACTAAAATGTTCCTGATTTTCCGTTAATATTACCGAGGGAAGATGTACACGTAAAACCGCTCTAATCCGGCTGAAACGTCGATATATGCAATAAAAACAGAACTTCTCCCCTTTTCAATATCTTACTCAGTATTTTAACGAGAAACAAATAGATGATTGAAAATAAAGTATTTAAGGTTATTATCTAATCAATTATGTGTTTGCATCATTTTTATCGTATATATATATATGAATTAATAGCCATAGACTGAAAATTCACATAAACGTGAAAACGGCAAAATATTGCCTAATTCGATGATATTTTGTTTAAATCACATAAAGGAAAAGGGGATGATAAACGTCAAAATATTGCTAAATTCGATGATTTTTCGTACGAAACAAAATGCAAGAAAACTTGCTTAAAATGCAATATTATGCGAAATTCTGAGATTTGAAGGCCAAATCACATATCGTGATACTACATGAAATAGTATCGAAATATTGGTAAAAATGAATATATTTATGTAATATCAAACTACATGAAAAACGTGAAAAAGTCAATATTTAACCATATTTAAGGATTTTAACTTCATATCATAGAGCGAGGTTTCGTATTATTTAGATCCAAGAAAAGACATATGACAATGTTGTTTCCAATACAAATGATAAAAATCAATGTATTTTCATTAGTATTAACTAAAATGTTCCTGATTTTCCGTTTATATTACCGATGGAAGATGTACACGAAAATCGCTCTATTCCGGCTGAAACGTCGATATATGCAATAAAAACAGAACTTCTCCCCTTTTCAATATCTTACTCAGTATTTTAACGAGAAACAAATAGTTGATTGAAAATGAAGTATTTAAGGTTATTATCTAATGAATTATGTGTTTGCGTCATTTTTATCGTATATATAATGAATTAATACCCATAGACTGAAAATTCACAAAAACGTGGAAAAACGGCAAAATATTGCCTAATTCGATGATATTTTGTTTTAATCAAATAAAGGAAAAGGGGATGATAAACGTCAAAATATTGCTAAATTCGATGATTTTTCGTACGAAACAAAATGCAAGAAAAATTGCTTAATATGCAATATTGTGCGAAATTCTGAGATTTGAAGGCCAAATCACATATCGTGATACGACATGAAATAGAATCGAAATATTGGTAAAAATGAATATATATACGTAGTATCAAACTACATGAAAAACGTGAAAAAAGTCACTAATTAACCATATTTGAGGATTTTAACTTCAAATCAAAGAGCGAGGTTTCGTATTATTTAGATCCAAGAAAAGACATATGACAATGTTGTTTCCAATACAAATGATAAAAATCATTGTGTTTTCATTAGAATTAACTAAAATGTTCCTGATTTTCCGTTTATATTACCGAGGGAAGATGTACACGTAAAACCGCTCTAATCCGGCTGAAACGTCGATATATGCAATAAAAACCGAACTTCTCCCCTTTTCAATATCTTACTCAGTATTTTAACGAGAAACAAATAGATGATTGAAAATAAAGTATTTAAGGTTATTATCTAATCAATTATGTGTTTGCATCATTTTTATCGTATATATATATGAATTAATACCCATAGACTGAAAATTCACAAAAACGTGGAAAAAAGGGCAAAATATTGCCTAATTCGATGATATTTTGTTTAAATCTCATAAAGGAAAAGGGGATGATGAACGTCAAAATGTTGCTAAATTCGATGATTTTTCGTACGAAACAAAGTGCAAGAAAACTTGCATAAAATGCAATATTATGCGAAATTCTGAGAATTGAAGGCCAAATCACATATCATAATACTACATGAAATAGAATCGAAATATTGGTAAAAATGAATATATTTACGTAGTATCAAACTACATGAAAAACGTGAAAAAGTCACTATTTAACCATATTTGAGGATTTTAACTTCAAATCATAGAGCGAGGTTTCGTATTATTTAGATCCAAGAAAAGACATATGACCATATTGTTTCCAATATAAATTATAAAAATCAATGTGTTTTCATTAGAATTAACTGAAATGTTCCTGATTTTCCGTTTATATTACCGAGGGAAGATGTACACGTAAAACCGCTCTAATCCGGCTGAAACGTCGATATATGCAATAAAAACCGAACTTCTCCCCTTTTCAATATCTTACTCAGTATTTTAACGAGAAACATATAGATGATTGAAAATGAAGTATTTAAGGTTATTATCTAATCAATTATGTGTTTGTATCATTTTTATCGTATATGTATGAATTAATACTCATAGACTGTAAATTCACAAAAACGTGGAAAACGGCAAAATATTGCCTAATTCGATGATATTTTGTTTAAGTCACATAAAGGAAAATGGGATGATAAACGTCAAAATATTGCTAAATTCGATGATTTTTCGTACGAAACAAAATGCATGAAAACTTGCTTAAAATGCAATATTATGCGAAATTCTGAGATTTGAAGGCCAAATCACATATCGTGATACTACATGAAATAGTATCGAAATATTGGTAAAAATGAATATATTTACGTAATATTAAACTACATGAAAAACGTGAAAAAGTCAATATTTAACCATATTTAAGGATTTTAACTTCAAATCATAGAGCGAGGTTTCGTATTATTTAGATCCAAGAAAAGACATATGACAATGTTGTTTCCAATACAAATGATAAAAATCAATGTATTTTCATTAGTATTAACTAAAATGTTCCTGATTTTCCGTTTATATTACCGATGGAAGATGTACACGAAAATCGCTCTATTCCGGCTGAAACGTTGATATATGCAATAAAAACAGAACTTCTCCCCTTTTCAATATCTTACTCAGTATTTTAACGAGAAACAAATAGTTGATTGAAAATGAAGTATTTAAGGTTATTATCTAATGAATTATGTGTTTGCGTCATTTTTATCGTATATATAATGAATTAATACCCATAGACTGAAAATTCACAAAAACGTGGAAAAACGGCAAAATATTGCCTAATTCGATGATATTTTGTTTAAATCAAATAAAGGAAAAGGGGATGATAAACGTCAAAATATTGCTAAATTCGATGATTTTTCGTACGAAACAAAATGCAAGAAAAATTGCTTGATATGCAATATTGTGCGAAATTCTGAGATTTGAAGGCCAAATCACATATCGTGATACGACATGAAATAGAATCGAAATATTGGTAAAAATGAATATATATACGTAGTATCAAACTACATGAAAAACGTGAAAAAAGTCACTAATTAACCATATTTGAGGATTTTAACTTCAAATCACAGAGCGAGGTTTCGTATTATCTAGATCCAAGAAAAGACATATGACAATGTTGTTTCCAATACAAATGATAAAAATCATTGTGTTTTCATTAGAATTAACTAAAATGTTCTTGATTTTCCGTTTATATTACCGAGGGAAGATGTACACGTAAAACCGCTCTAATCCGGCTGAAACGTCGATATATGCAATAAAAACCGAACTTCTCCCCTTTTCAATATCTTACTCAGTATTTTAACGAGAAACATATAGATGATTGAAAATGAAGTATTTAAGGTTATTATCTAATCAATTATGTGTTTGTATCATTTTTATCGTATATGTATGAATTAATACCCATAGACTGTAGATTCACAAAAACGTGGATAACGGCAAAATATTGCCTAATTCGATGATATTTTGTTTAAGTCACATAAAGGAAAATGGGATGATAAACGTCAAAATATTGCTAAATTCGATGATTTTTCGTACGAAACAAAATGCATGAAAACTTGCTTAAAATGCAATATTATGCGAAATTCTGAGATTTGAAGGCCAAATCACATATCGTGATACTACATGAAATAGTATCGAAATATTAGTTAAAATGAATATACTTACGTAATATCAAACTACATGAAAAACGTGAAAAAAGTCAATATTTAACCATATGTGAGGATTTTAACTTCAAATCATAGAGCGAGGTTTCGTATTATTTAGATCCAAGAAAAGACATATGACAATGTTGTTTCCAATACAAATGATTAAAATCAATGTTTTTTCATTAGTATTAACTAAAATGTTCCTGATTTTCCGTTTATATTACCGATGGAAGATGTACACGAAAATCGCTCTATTCCGGCTGAAACGTCGATATATGCAATAAAAACAGAACTTCTCCCCTTTTAAATATCTTACTCAGTATTTTAACGAGAAACAAATAGTTGATTGAAAATGAAGTATTTAAGGTTATTATCTAATGAATTATGTGTTTGCGTCATTTTTATCGTATATATAATGAATTAATACCCATAGACTGAAAATTCACAAAAACGTGGAAAAACGGCAAAATATTGCCTAATTCGATGATATTTTGTTTAAATCAAATAAAGGAAAAGGGGATGATAAACGTCAAAATATTGCTAAATTCGATGATTTTTCGTACGAAACAAAATGCAAGAAAAATTGCTTGATATGCAATATTGTGCGAAATTCTGAGATTTGAAGGCCAAATCACATATCGTGATACGACATGAAATAGAATCGAAATATTGGTAAAAATGAATATATATACGTAGTATCAAACTACATGAAAAACGTGAAAAAAGTCACTAATTAACCATATTTGAGGATTTTAACTTCAAATCACAGAGCGAGGTTTCGTATTATCTAGATCCAAGAAAAGACATATGACAATGTTGTTTCCAATACAAATGATAAAAATCATTGTGTTTTCATTAGAATTAACTAAAATGTTCTTGATTTTCCGTTTATATTACCGAGGGAAGATGTACACGTAAAACCGCTCTAATCCGGCTGAAACGTCGATATATGCAATAAAAACCGAACTTCTCCCCTTTTCAATATCTTACTCAGTATTTTAACGAGAAACATATAGATGATTGAAAATGAAGTATTTAAGGTTATTATCTAATCAATTATGTGTTTGTATCATTTTTATCGTATATGTATGAATTAATACCCATAGACTGTAGATTCACAAAAACGTGGAAAACGGCAAAATATTGCCTAATTCGATGATATTTTGTTTAAGTCACGTAAAGGAAAATGGGATGATAAACGTCAAAATATTGCTAAATTCGATGATTTTTCGTACGAAACAAAATGCATGAAAACTTGCTTAAAATGCAATATTATGCGAAATTCTGAGATTTGAAGGCCAAATCACATATCGTGATACTACATGAAATTGTATCGAAATATTAGTTAAAATGAATATATTTACGTAATATCAAACTACATGAAAAACGTGAAAAAAGTCAATATTTAACCATATGTGAGGATTTTAACTTCAAATCATAGAGCGAGGTTTCGTATTATTTAGATCCAAGAAAAGACATATGACAATGTTGTTTCCAATACAAATGATTAAAATCAATGTTTTTTCATTAGTATTAACTAAAATGTTCCTGATTTTCCGTTTATATTACCGATGGAAGATGTACACGAAAATCGCTCTATTCCGGCTGAAACGTCGATATATGCAATAAAAACAGAACTTCTCCCCTTTTCAATATCTTACTCAGTATTTTAACGAGAAACATATAGATGATTGAAAATGAAGTATTTAATGTTATTATCTAATCAATTATGTGTTTGCATCATTTTTATCGTATATATATATGAATTAATACCCATAGACTGAAAATTCACAAAAACGTGAAAACGGCAAAATATTGCCTAATTCGATGATATTTTGTTTAAATCACATAAAGGAAAAGGGGATGATAAACGTCAAAATATTGCTAAATTCGATGATTTTTCGAACGAAACAAAATGCAAGAAAACTTGCTTAAAATGCAATATTATGCGAAATTCTGAGATTTGAAGGCCAAATCACATATCGTGATACTACATGAAATAGTATCGAAATATTGGTAAAAATGAATATATTTACGTAATATCAAACTACATGAAAAACGTGAAAAAGTCAATATTTAACCATATTTAAGGATTTTAACTTCAAATCATAGAGCGAGGTTTCGTATTATTTAGATCCAAGAAAAGACATATGACAATGTTGTTTCCAATCCAAATGATAAAAATCAATGTATTTTCATTAGTATTAACTAAAATGTTCCTGATTTTCCGTTTATATTACCGATGGAAGATGTACACGAAAATCGCTCTATTCCGGCTGAAACGTCGATATATGCAATAAAAACAGAACTTCTCCCCTTTTCAATATCTTACTCAGTATTTTAACGAGAAACAAATAGTTGATTGAAAATGAAGTATTTAAGGTTATTATCTAATGAATTATGTGTTTGCGTCATTTTTATCGTATATATAATGAATTAATACCCATAGACTGAAAATTCACAAAAACGTGGAAAAACGGCAAAATATTGCCTAATTCGATGATATTTTGTTTAAATCAAATAAAGGAAAAGGGGATGATAAACGTCAAAATATTGCTAAATTCGATGATTTTTCGTACGAAACAAAATGCAAGAAAAATTGCTTGATATGCAATATTGTGCGAAATTCTGAGATTTGAAGGCCAAATCACATATCGTGATACGACATGAAATAGAATCGAAATATTGGTAAAAATGAATATATATACGTAGTATCAAACTACATGAAAAACGTGAAAAAAGTCACTAATTAACCATATTTGAGGATTTTAACTTCAAATCACAGAGCGAGGTTTCGTATTATCTAGATCCAAGAAAAGACATATGACAATGTTGTTTCCAATACAAATGATAAAAATCATTGTGTTTTCATTAGAATTAACTAAAATGTTCTTGATTTTCCGTTTATATTACCGAGGGAAGATGTACACGTAAAACCGCTCTAATCCGGCTGAAACGTCGATATATGCAATAAAAACCGAACTTCTCCCCTTTTCAATATCTTACTCAGTATTTTAACGAGAAACATATAGATGATTGAAAATGAAGTATTTAAGGTTATTATCTAATCAATTATGTGTTTGTATCATTTTTATCGTATATGTATGAATTAATACCCATAGACTGTAGATTCACAAAAACGTGGATAACGGCAAAATATTGCCTAATTCGATGATATTTTGTTTAAGTCACATAAAGGAAAATGGGATGATAAACGTCAAAATATTGCTAAATTCGATGATTTTTCGTACGAAACAAAATGCATGAAAACTTGCTTAAAATGCAATATTATGCGAAATTCTGAGATTTGAAGGCCAAATCACATATCGTGATACTACATGAAATAGTATCGAAATATTAGTTAAAATGAATATACTTACGTAATATCAAACTACATGAAAAACGTGAAAAAAGTCAATATTTAACCATATGTGAGGATTTTAACTTCAAATCATAGAGCGAGGTTTCGTATTATTTAGATCCAAGAAAAGACATATGACAATGTTGTTTCCAATACAAATGATTAAAATCAATGTTTTTTCATTAGTATTAACTAAAATGTTCCTGATTTTCCGTTTATATTACCGATGGAAGATGTACACGAAAATCGCTCTATTCCGGCTGAAACGTCGATATATGCAATAAAAACAGAACTTCTCCCCTTTTAAATATCTTACTCAGTATTTTAACGAGAAACAAATAGTTGATTGAAAATGAAGTATTTAAGGTTATTATCTAATGAATTATGTGTTTGCGTCATTTTTATCGTATATATAATGAATTAATACCCATAGACTGAAAATTCACAAAAACGTGGAAAAACGGCAAAATATTGCCTAATTCGATGATATTTTGTTTAAATCAAATAAAGGAAAAGGGGATGATAAACGTCAAAATATTGCTAAATTCGATGATTTTTCGTACGAAACAAAATGCAAGAAAAATTGCTTGATATGCAATATTGTGCGAAATTCTGAGATTTGAAGGCCAAATCACATATCGTGATACGACATGAAATAGAATCGAAATATTGGTAAAAATGAATATATATACGTAGTATCAAACTACATGAAAAACGTGAAAAAAGTCACTAATTAACCATATTTGAGGATTTTAACTTCAAATCACAGAGCGAGGTTTCGTATTATCTAGATCCAAGAAAAGACATATGACAATGTTGTTTCCAATACAAATGATAAAAATCATTGTGTTTTCATTAGAATTAACTAAAATGTTCTTGATTTTCCGTTTATATTACCGAGGGAAGATGTACACGTAAAACCGCTCTAATCCGGCTGAAACGTCGATATATGCAATAAAAACCGAACTTCTCCCCTTTTCAATATCTTACTCAGTATTTTAACGAGAAACATATAGATGATTGAAAATGAAGTATTTAAGGTTATTATCTAATCAATTATGTGTTTGTATCATTTTTATCGTATATGTATGAATTAATACCCATAGACTGTAGATTCACAAAAACGTGGAAAACGGCAAAATATTGCCTAATTCGATGATATTTTGTTTAAGTCACGTAAAGGAAAATGGGATGATAAACGTCAAAATATTGCTAAATTCGATGATTTTTCGTACGAAACAAAATGCATGAAAACTTGCTTAAAATGCAATATTATGCGAAATTCTGAGATTTGAAGGCCAAATCACATATCGTGATACTACATGAAATTGTATCGAAATATTAGTTAAAATGAATATATTTACGTAATATCAAACTACATGAAAAACGTGAAAAAAGTCAATATTTAACCATATGTGAGGATTTTAACTTCAAATCATAGAGCGAGGTTTCGTATTATTTAGATCCAAGAAAAGACATATGACAATGTTGTTTCCAATACAAATGATTAAAATCAATGTTTTTTCATTAGTATTAACTAAAATGTTCCTGATTTTCCGTTTATATTACCGATGGAAGATGTACACGAAAATCGCTCTATTCCGGCTGAAACGTCGATATATGCAATAAAAACAGAACTTCTCCCCTTTTCAATATCTTACTCAGTATTTTAACGAGAAACATATAGATGATTGAAAATGAAGTATTTAATGTTATTATCTAATCAATTATGTGTTTGCATCATTTTTATCGTATATATATATGAATTAATACCCATAGACTGAAAATTCACAAAAACGTGAAAACGGCAAAATATTGCCTAATTCGATGATATTTTGTTTAAATCACATAAAGGAAAAGGGGATGATAAACGTCAAAATATTGCTAAATTCGATGATTTTTCGAACGAAACAAAATGCAAGAAAACTTGCTTAAAATGCAATATTATGCGAAATTCTGAGATTTGAAGGCCAAATCACATATCGTGATACTACATGAAATAGTATCGAAATATTGGTAAAAATGAATATATTTACGTAATATCAAACTACATGAAAAACGTGAAAAAGTCAATATTTAACCATATTTAAGGATTTTAACTTCAAATCATAGAGCGAGGTTTCGTATTATTTAGATCCAAGAAAAGACATATGACAATGTTGTTTCCAATCCAAATGATAAAAATCAATGTATTTTCATTAGTATTAACTAAAATGTTCCTGATTTTCCGTTTATATTACCGATGGAAGATGTACACGAAAATCGCTCTATTCCGGCTGAAACGTCGATATATGCAATAAAAACAGAACTTCTCCCCTTTTCAATATCTTACTCAGTATTTTAACGAGAAACAAATAGTTGATTGAAAATGAAGTATTTAAGGTTATTATCTAATGAATTATGTGTTTGCGTCATTTTTATCGTATATATAATGAATTAATACCCATAGACTGAAAATTCACAAAAACGTGGAAAAACGGCAAAATATTGCCTAATTCGATGATATTTTGTTTAAATCAAATAAAGGAAAAGGGGATGATAAACGTCAAAATATTGCAAAATTCGATGATTTTTCGTACGAAACAAAATGCAAGAAAAATTGCTTAAAATGCAATATTATGCGAAATTCTGAGATTTGAAGGCCAAATCACATATCGTGATACTACATGAAATGGAATCGAAATATTGGTAAAAATGATTATATTTTCGTAGTATCAAACTACATGAAAAACGTGAAAAAAGTCACTATTTAACCATATTTGAGGATTTTAACTTCAAATCATAGAGCGAGGTTTCGTATTATTTAATTCCAAGAAAAGACATATGACAATGTTGTTTCCAATACAAATTTTAAAAATCAATGTGTTTTCATTAGAATTAACTAAAATGTTCCTGATTTTCCGTTTATATTAACGAGGGAAGATGTACACGTAAAACCACTCTAATCCGGCTGAAACCTCGATATATGCAATAAAAACCGAACTTCTCAACTTTTCAATAACTTACTCAATATTTTAACGAGAAACAAATAGTTGATTGAAAATGAAGTATTTAAGGTTATTATCTAATCATTTTAATCATTAATCATAATTATTATGTGTTTGCATCATTTTTATCGTATATATAATGAATTAATACCAACAAACTGAAAATTCATATAAACGTGGAAAAACTTCAAAATACTGCCTAATTCGATGATATTTTGTTTAAATTACATAAAGGAAAAGGGGATGATAAACGTCAAAATATTGCTAAATTCGATGATTTTTCGTACGAAACAAAATGCAAGAAAACTTGCCTAAAATGCAATATTATGCGAAATTCTGAGATTTGAAGGCCAAATCACATGTCGTGATACTACATGAAATAGTATCGAAATATTGGTAAAAATGAATATATTTACGTACTATCAAACTACATGATTAACGTGAAAAAGTCACTATTTTACCATATTTAAGGATTTTGCCTTCAAATCATAGAGCGAGGTTTCGTATTATTTAGATCCAAGAAAAGACATATGCCAATGTTGTTTCCAATACAAATGATAATAAACAATGTGTTTTTATTAGAATTAACTAAAATGTTCTTGATTTTCCGTTTATATTACCGAGGGAAGATGTACACGTAAAACCGCTCTAATCCGGCTGAAACATCGATATATGCAATAAAAACCGAACTTCTCAACTTTTCAATATCTTACTCAGTATTTTAACGAGAAACAAATAGTTGATTGAAAATGAAGTATTTAAGGTTATTTTTATCATTAATCATAATTATTATGTGTTTGCATCATTTTTATCGTATATATAATGAATTAATACCAATAAGCTTAAAATTCACATAAACGTGGAAAAACTGCAAAATATTGCCTAATTCGATGATATTTTTTTTTATTACATAAAGGAAAAGGGATAAACGTCAAAATATTGCTAAATTCGATGATTTTTCGTACGAAACAAAATGCAAGAAAACTTGCTTAAAATGCAATATTATGCGAAATTCTGAGATTTGAAGGCCAAACCACATATCGTGATACTACATGAAATAGTATCGAAATATTGGTAAAAATGAATATATTTACGTAATATCAAACTACATGATTAACGTGAAAAAGTCACTATTTTACCATATTTGAGGATTTTACCTTCAAATCATAGAGCGAGGTTTCGTATGATTTAGATCCAAGAAAAGACATATGATAATGTTGTTTCCAATACAAATGATAAAAAACAATGTGTTTTCATTAGAATTTACTAAAATGTTCTTGATTTTCCGTTTATATTACCGAGGGAAGATGTACACGTAAAACCGCTCTAATCCGGCTGAAACGTCGATATATGCAATAAAAACCGAACTTCTCCCGTTTTCAATATCTTACTCAGTATTTTAACGAGAAACAAATTGATGATTGAAAATGAAGTATTTAAGGTTATTATCTAATCAATTATGTGTTTGCATCATTTTTATTTGTATATATATGAATTAATACCCATAGACTGAAAATTCACAAAAACGTGGAAAAACGGCAAAATATTGCCTAATTCGATGATATTTTGTTTAAATCACATAAAGGAAAAGGGGATGATAAACGTCAAAATATTGCTATATTCGATGATTTTTCGTACGAAACAAAATGCAAGAAAACTTGCATAAAATGCAATATTATGCGAAATTCTGAGATTTGAAGGCCAAATCACATATCGTGAAACTACATGAAATAGAATCGAAATATTGGTAAAAATTAATATATTTACGTAGTATTAAACTACATGAAAAACGTGAAAAAGTCACTATTTAACCATATTTGAGGATTTTAACTTCAAATCATAGAGCGAGGTTTCGTATTATTTAGATCCAAGAAAAGACATATGACAATGTTGTTTCCAATACAAATGATAAAAATCAATGTCTTTTCATTAGAATTAACTAAAATGTTCCTGATTTTCCGTTTAAATTACCGAGGGAAGATGTACACGTAAAACCGCTCTAATCCGGCTGAAACGTCATATATGCAATAAAAACCGAACTTCTAAACTTTTCAATATCTTACTCAGTATTTTAACGAGAAACAAATAGTTGATTGAAAATGAAGTATTTAAGGTTATTTTTATCATTAATCATAATTATTATGTGTTTGCATCATTTTTATCGTATATATAATGAATTAATACCAATAAGCTTAAAATTCACATAAACGTGGAAAAACTGCAAAATATTGCCTAATTCGATGATATTTTTTTTTATTACATAAAGGAAAAGGGATAAACGTCAAAATATTGCTAAATTCGATGATTTTTCGTACGAAACAAAATGCAAGAAATCTTGCTTAAAATGCAATATTATGCGAAATTCTGAGATTTGAAGGCCAAACCACATATCGTGATACTACATGAAATAGTATCGAAATATTGGTAAAAATGAATATATTTACGTAATATCAAACTACATGATTAACGTGAAAAAGTCACTATTTTACCATATTTCAGGATTTTACCTTCAAATCATAGAGCGAGGTTTCGTATGATTTAGATCCAAGAAAAGACATATGATAATGTTGTTTCCAATACAAATGATAAAAAACAATGTGTTTTCATTAGAATTAACTAAAATGTTCTTGATTTTCCGTTTATATTACCGAGGGAAGATGTACACGTAAAACCGCTCTAATCCGGCTGAAACGTCGATATATGCAATAAAAACCGAACTTCTCCCGTTTTCAATATCTTACTCAGTATTTTAACGAGAAACAAATTGATGATTGAAAATGAAGTATTTAAGGTTATTATCTAATCAATTATGTGTTTGCATCATTTTTATCGTATATATATGAATTAATACCCATAGACTAAAAATTCACAAAAACGTGGAAAAACGGCAAAATATTGACTAATTCGATGATATTTTGTTTAAATCACATAAAGGAAAAGGGGATGATAAACGTCAAAATATTGCTAAATTCGATGATTTTTCGTACGAAACAAAATGCAAGAAAACTTGCCTAAAATGCAATATTATGCGAAATTCTGAGATTTGAAGGCCAAATCACATATTGTGATACTACATGAAATAGTATCGAAATATTGGTAAAAATGAATGTATTTACGTACTATCAAACTACATGATTAACGTGAAAAAGTCACTATTTTACCATATTTAAGGATTTTGCCTTCAAATCATAGAGCGAGGTTTCGTATTATTTAGATCCAAGAAAAGACATATGCCAATGTTGTTTCCAATACAAATGATAATAAACAATGTGTTTTTATTAGAATTAACTAAAATGTTCTTGATTTTCCGTTTATATTACCGAGGGAAGATGTACACGTAAAACCGCTCTAATCCGGCTGAAACGTCGATATATGCAATAAAAACCGAACTTCTCCCCTTTTCAATATCTTACTCAGTATTTTAACGAGAAACAAATAGATGACTGAAAATGAAGTATTTAAGGTTATTATCTAATCAATTATGTGTTTGCATCATTTTTATTTGTATATATATGAATTAATACCCATAGACTGAAAATTCACAAAAACGTGGAAAAACGGCAAAATATTGCCTAATTTGATGATATTTTGTTTAAATCACATAAAGGAAAAGGGGATGATAAACGTCAAAATATTGCTATATTCGATGATTTTCATACGAAACAAAAAGCAAGAAAACTTGCATAAAATGCAATATTATGCGAAATTCTGAGATTTGAAGGCCAAATCACATATCGTGAAACTACATGAAATAGAATCGAAATATTGGTAAAAATGAATATATTTACGTAGTATTAAACTACATGAAAAACGTGAAAAAAGTCACTATTTAACCATATTTGAGGATTTTAACTTCAAATCATAGAGCGAGGTTTCGTATTATTTAGATCCAAGAAAAGACATATGACAATGTTGTTTCCAATACAAATGATAAAAATTAATGTGTTTTCATTAGAATTAACTAAAATGTTCCTGATTTTCCGTTTATATTACCGAGGGAAGATGTACACGTAAAACCGCTCTAATCCGGCTGAAACGTCGATATATGCAATAAAAACCGAACTTCTCAACTTTTCAATATCTTACTCAGTATTTTAACGAAAAACAAATAGTTGATTGAAAATGAAGTATTTAAGGTTATTTTTATCATTAATCATAATTATTATGTGTTTGCATCATTTTTATCGTATATATAATGAATTAATACCAATAAACTTAAAATTCACATAACCGTGGAAAAACTGCAAAATATTGCCTAATTCGAAGATATTTTTTTTATTACATAAAGGAAAAGGGATAAACGTCAAAATATTGCTAAATTCGATGATTTTTCGTACGAAAATGCAAGAAAACTTGCTTAAAATGCAATATTATGCGAAATTCTGAGATTTGAAGGCCAAATCACATATCGTGATACTACATGAAATAGTATCGAAATATTGGTAAAAATGAATATATTTACGTACTATGAAACTACATGATTAACGTGAAAAAGTCACTATTTTACCATATTTAAGGATTTTGCCTTCAAATCATAGAGCGAGGTTTCGTATTATTTAGATCCAAGAAAAGACATATGCCAATGTTGTATCCAATACAAATGATGAAAAACAATGTGTTTTTATTAGAATTAACTAAAATGTTCCAGATTTTCCGTTTATATTACCGAGGGAAGATGTACACGTAAAACCGCTCTAATCCGGCTGAAACCTCGATATATGCAATAAAAACCGAACTTCTCCCCTTTTCAATATCTTACTCAGTATTTTAACGAGAAACAAATAGATGATTGAAAATGAAGTATTTAAGGTTATTATCTAATCAATTATGTGTTTGCATCATTTTTATTTGTATATATATGAATTAATACCCATAGACTGAAAATTCACAAAAACGTGGAAAAACGGCAAAATATTGCCTAATTCGATGATATTTTGTTTAAATCACATAAAGGAAAAGGGGATGATAAACGTCAAAATATTGCTATATTCGATGATTTTTCGTACGAAACAAAATGCAAGAAAACTTGCATAAAATGCAATATTATGCAAAATTCTGAGATTTGAAGGCCAAATCACATATAGTGAAACTACATGAAATAGAATCGAAATATTGGTAAAAATGAATATATTTACGTAGTATTAAACTACATGAAAAACGTGAAAAAAGTCACTATTTAACCATATTTGAGGATTTTAACTTCAAATCATAGAGCGGGGTTTCGTATTATTTAGATCCAAGAAAAGACATATGACAATGTTGTTTCCAATACAAATGATAAAAATCAATGTGTTTTCATTAGAATTAACTAAAATGTTCCTGATTTTCAGTTTATATTACCGAGGGAAGATGTACACGTAAATCCGCTCTAATCCGGCTGAAACGTCGATATATGCAATAAAAACCGAACTTCTCAACTTTTCAATATCTTACTCAGTATTTTAACGAGAAACAAATAGTTGATTGAAAATGAAGTATTTAAGGTTATTTTTATCATTAATCATAATTATTATGTGTTTGCATCATTTTTATCGTATATATAATGAATTAATACCAATAAACTTAAAATTCACATAAACGTGGAAAAACTGCAAAATATTGCCTAATTCGATGATATTTTTTTTTATTACATAAAGGAAAAGGGATAAACGTCAAAATATTGCTAAATTCGATGATTTTTCGTACGAAACAAAATGCAAGAAAACTTGCTTAAAATGCAATATTATGCGAAATTCTGAGATTTGAAGGCCAAACCACATATCGTGATACTACATGAAATAGTATCGAAATATTGGTAAAAATGAATATATTTACGTAATATCAAACTACATGATTAACGTGAAAAAGTCACTATTTTACCATATTTGAGGATTTTACCTTCAAATCATAGAGCGAGGTTTCGTATGATTTAGATCCAAGAAAAGACATATGATAATGTTGTTTCCAATACAAATGATAAAAAACAATGTGTTTTCATTAGAATTAACTAAAATGTTCTTGATTTTCCGTTTATATTACCGAGGGAAGATGTACACGTAAAACCGCTCTAATCCGGCTGAAACGTCGATATATGCAATAAAAACCGAACTTCTCCCGTTTTCAATATCTTACTCAGTATTTTAACGAGAAACAAATTGATGATTGAAAATGAAGTATTTAAGGTTATTATCTAATCAATTATGTGTTTGCATCATTTTTATTTGTATATATATGAATTAATACCCATAGACTGAAAATTCACAAAAACGTGGAAAAACGGCAAAATATTGCCTAATTCGATGATATTTTGTTTAAATCACATAAAGGAAAAGGGGATGATAAACGTCAAAATATTGCTATATTCGATGATTTTTCGTACGAAACAAAATGCAAGAAAACTTGCATAAAATGCAATATTATGCGAAATTCTGAGATTTGAAGGCCAAATCACATATCGTGAAACTACATGAAATAGAATCGAAATATTGGTAAAAATGAATATATTTACGTAGTATTAAACTACATGAAAAACGTGAAAAAAGTCACTATTTAACCATATTTGAGGATTTTAACTTCAAATCATAGAGCGAGGTTTCGTATTATTTAGATCCAAGAAAAGACATATGACAATGTTGTTTCCAATACAAATGATAAAAATCAATGTCTTTTCATTAGAATTAACTAAAATGTTCCTGATTTTCCGTTTATATTACCAAGGGAAGATGTACACGTAAAACCGCTCTAATCCGGCTGAAACGTCATATATGCAATAAAAACCGAACTTCTCAACTTTTCAATATCTTACTCAGTATTTTAACGAGAAACAAATAGTTGATTGAAAATGAAGTATTTAAGGTTATTTTTATCATTAATCATAATTATTATGTGTTTGCATCATTTTTATCGTATATATAATGAATTAATACCAATAAGCTTAAAATTCACATAAACGTGGAAAAACTGCAAAATATTGCCTAATTCGATGATATTTTTTTTTATTACATAAAGGAAAAGGGATAAACGTCAAAATATTGCTAAATTCGATGATTTTTCGTACGAAACAAAATGCAAGAAATCTTGCTTAAAATGCAATACTATGCGAAATTCTGAGATTTGAAGGCCAAACCACATATCGTGATACTACATGAAATAGTATCGAAATATTGGTAAAAATGAATATATTTACGTAATATCAAACTACATGATTAACGTGAAAAAGTCACTATTTTACCATATTTCAGGATTTTACCTTCAAATCATAGAGCGAGGTTTCGTATGATTTAGATCCAAGAAAAGACATATGATAATGTTGTTTCCAATACAAATGATAAAAAACAATGTGTTTTCATTAAAATTAACTAAAATGTTCTTGATTTTCCGTTTATATTACCGAGGGAAGATGTACACGTAAAACCGCTCTAATCCGGCTGAAACGTCGATATATGCAATAAAAACCGAACTTCTCCCGTTTTCAATATCTTACTCAGTATTTTAACGAGAAACAAATTGATGATTGAAAATGAAGTATTTAAGGTTATTATCTAATCAATTATGTGTTTGCATCATTTTTATCGTATATATATGAATTAATACCCATAGACTAAAAATTCACAAAAACGTGGAAAAACGGCAAAATATTGACTAATTCGATGATATTTTGTTTAAATCACATAAAGGAAAAGGGGATGATAAACGTCAAAATATTGCTAAATTCGATGATTTTTCGTACGAAACAAAATGCAAGAAAACTTGCCTAAAATGCAATATTATGCGAAATTCTGAGATTTGAAGGCCAAATCACATATCGTGATACTACATGAAATAGTATCGAAATATTGGTAAAAATGAATATATTTACGTACTATCAAACTACATGATTAACGTGAAAAAGTCACTATTTTACCATATTTAAGGATTTTGCCTTCAAATCATAGAGCGAGGTTTCGTATTATTTAGATCCAAGAAAAGACATATGCCAATGTTGTTTCCAATACAAATGATAATAAACAATGTGTTTTTATTAGAATTAACTAAAATGTTCTTGATTTTCCGTTTATATTACCGAGGGAAGATGTACACGTAAAACCGCTCTAATCCGGCTGAAACGTCGATATATGCAATAAAAACCGAACTTCTCCCCTTTTCAATATCTTACTCAGTATTTTAACGAGAAACAAATAGATGATTGAAAATGAAGTATTTAAGGTTATTATCTAATCAATTATGTGTTTGCATCATTTTTATTTGTATATATATGAATTAATACCCATAGACTGAAAATTCACAAAAACGTGGAAAAACGGCAAAATATTGCCTAATTCGATGATATTTTGTTTAAATCACATAAAGGAAAAGGGGATGATAAACGTCAAAATATTGCTATATTCGATGATTTTCATACGAAACAAAAAGCAAGAAAACTTGCATAAAATGCAATATTATGCGAAATTCTGAGATTTGAAGGCCAAATCACATATCGTGAAACTACATGAAATAGAATCGAAATATTGGTAAAAATGAATATATTTACGTAGTATTAAACTACATGAAAAACGTGAAAAATGTCACTATTTAACCATATTTGAGGATTTTAACTTCAAATCATAGAGCGAGGTTTCGTATTATTTAGATCCAAGAAAAGACATATGACAATGTTGTTTCCAATACAAATGATAAAAATTAATGTGTTTTCATTAGAATTAACTAAAATGTTCCTGATTTTCCGTTTATATTACCGAGGGAAGATGTACACGTAAAACCGCTCTAATCCGGCTGAAACGTCGATATATGCAATAAAAACCGAACTTCTCAACTTTTCAATATCTTACTCAGTATTTTAACGAAAAACAAATAGTTGATTGAAAATGAAGTATTTAAGGTTATTTTTATAATTAATCATAATTATTATGTGTTTGCATCATTTTTATCGTATATATAATGAATTAATACCAATAAACTTAAAATTCACATAAACGTGGAAAAACTGCAAAATATTGCCTAATTCGAAGATATTTTTTTTTATTACATAAAGGAAAAGGGATAAACGTCAAAATATTGCTAAATTCGATGATTTTTCGTACGAAACAAAATGCAAGAAAACTTGCTTAAAATGCAATATTATGCGAAATTCTGAGATTTGAAGGCCAAATCACATATCGTGATACTACATGAAATAGTATCGAAATATTGGTAAAAATGAATATATTTACGTACTATGAAACTACATGATTAACGTGAAAAAGTCACTATTTTACCATATTTAAGGATTTTGCCTTCAAATCATAGAGCGAGGTTTCGTATTATTTAGATCCAAGAAAAGACATATGCCAATGTTGTATCCAATACAAATGATGAAAAACAATGTGTTTTTTTTAGAATTAACTAAAATGTTCCAGATTTTCCGTTTATATTACCGAGGGAAGATGTACACGTAAAACCGCTCTAATCCGGCTGAAACCTCGATATATGCAATAAAAACCGAACTTCTCCCCTTTTCAATATCTTACTCAGTATTTTAACGAGAAACAAATAGATGATTGAAAATGAAGTATTTAAGGTTATTATCTAATCAATTATGTGTTTGCATCATTTTTATTTGTATATATATGAATTAATACCCATAGACTGAAAATTCACAAAAACGTGGAAAAACGGCAAAATATTGCCTAATTCGATGATATTTTGTTTAAATCACATAAAGGAAAAGGGGATGATAAACGTCAAAATATTGCTATATTCGATGATTTTTCGTACGAAACAAAATGCAAGAAAACTTGCATAAAATGCAATATTATGCAAAATTCTGAGATTTGAAGGCCAAATCACATATAGTGAAACTACATGAAATAGAATCGAAATATTGGTAAAAATGAATATATTTACGTAGTATTAAACTACATGAAAAACGTGAAAAAAGTCACTATTTAACCATATTTGAGGATTTTAACTTCAAATCATAGAGCGGGGTTTCGTATTATTTAGATCCAAGAAAAGACATATGACAATGTTGTTTCCAATACAAATGATAAAAATCAATGTGTTTTCATTAGAATTAACTAAAATGTTCCTGATTTTCCGTTTATATTACCGAGGGAAGATGTACACGTAAATCCGCTCTAATCCGGCTGAAACGTCGATATATGCAATAAAAACCGAACTTCTCAACTTTTCAATATCTTACTCAGTATTTTAACGAGAAACAAATAGTTGATTGAAAATGAAGTATTTAAGGTTATTTTTATCATTAATCATAATTATTATGTGTTTGCATCATTTTTATCGTATATATAATGAATTAATACCAATAATCTTAAAATTCACATAAACGTGGAAAAACTGCAAAATATTGCCTAATTCGATGATATTTTTTTTTATTACATAAAGGAAAAAGGATAAACGTCAAAATATTGCTAAATTCGATGATTTTTCGTACGAAACAAAATGCAAGAAAACTTGCTTAAAATGCAATATTATGCGAAATTATGAGATTTGAAGGCCAAACCACATATCGTGATACTACATGAAATAGTATCGAAATATTGGTAAAAATGAATATATTTACGTAATATCAAACTACATGATTAACGTGAAAAAGTCACTATTTTACCATATTTGAGGATTTTACCTTCAAATCATAGAGCGAGGTTTCGTATGATTTAGATCCAAGAAAAGACATATGACAATGTTGTTTCCAATACAAATGATAAAAAACAATGTGTTTTCATTAGAAAACTGTTCTTATTTTCTAATTTCCTTATTTATTTATTTTCTTATTTACTTATTTCCTAAAATGTTCTTGATTTTCCGTTTATATTACCGAGGGAAGATGTACACGTAAAACCGCTCTAATCCGGCTGAAACGTCGATATATGCAATAAAAACCGAACTTCTCCCGTTTTCAATATCTTACTCAGTATTTTAACGAGAAACAAATTGATGATTGAAAATGAAGTATTTATGGTTATTATCTAATCAATTATGTTTTTGCATCATTTTTATCGTATATATATGAATTAATACCCATAGACTGTAAATTCACAAAAACGTGGAAAACGGCAAAATATTGCCTAATTCGATGATATTTTGTTTAAGTCACATAAAGGAAAAGGGGATGATAAACGTCAAAATATTGCTAAATTCGATGATTTTTCGTACGAAACAAAATGCAAGAAAACCTGCTTAAAATGCAATATTATTCGAAATTCTGAGATTTGAAGGCCAAATCACATATCGTGATACTACATGAAATAGTATCGAAATATTGGTAGAAATTAATATATTTACGTAATATCAAACTACATGAAAAACGTGAAAAAAGTCAATATATAACCATATTTGAGGATTTTAACTTCAAATCACAGAGCGAGGTTTCGTATTATTTAGATCCAAGAAAAGACATATGACAATGTTGTTTCCAATACAAATGATAAAAATCAATGTGTTTTCATTAGTATTAACTAAAATGTTACTGATTTTCCGTTTATATTACCGATGGAAGATGTACACGAAAATCGGTCTATTCCGGCTGAAACGTCGATATATGCAATAAAAACAGAACTTCTCCCCTTTTCAATATCTTACTCAGTATTTTAACGAGAAACAAATAGATGATTGAAAATGAAGTATTTAAGGTTATTATCTAATCAATTATGTGTTTGCATCATTTTTATTTGTATATATATGAATTAATACCCATAGACTGAAAATTCACAAAAACGTGGAAAAACGGCAAAATATTGCCTAATTCGATGATATTTTGTTTAAATCACATAAAGGAAAAGGGGATGATAAACGTCAAAATATTGCTATATTCGATGATTTTTCGTACGAAACAAAATGCAAGAAAACTTGCATAAAATGCAATATTATGCAAAATTCTGAGATTTGAAGGCCAAATCACATATAGTGAAACTACATGAAATAGAATCGAAATATTGGTAAAAATGAATATATTTACGTAGTATTAAACTACATGAAAAACGTGAAAAAAGTCACTATTTAACCATATTTGAGGATTTTAACTTCAAATCATAGAGCGGGGTTTCGTATTATTTAGATCCAAGAAAAGACATATGACAATGTTGTTTCCAATACAAATGATAAAAATCAATGTGTTTTCATTAGAATTAACTAAAATGTTCCTGATTTTCAGTTTATATTACCGAGGGAAGATGTACACGTAAATCCGCTCTAATCCGGCTGAAACGTCGATATATGCAATAAAAACCGAACTTCTCAACTTTTCAATATCTTACTCAGTATTTTAACGAGAAACAAATAGTTGATTGAAAATGAAGTATTTAAGTTTATTTTTATCATTAATCATAATTATTATGTGTTTGCATCATTTTTATCGTATATATAATGAATTAATACCAATAAACTTAAAATTCACATAAACGTGGAAAAACTGCAAAATATTGCCTAATTCGATGATATTTTTTTTTATTACATAAAGAAAAAAGGGATAAACGTCAAAATATTGCTAAATTCGATGATTTTTCGTACGAAACAAAATGCAAGAAAACTTGCTTAAAATGCAATATTATGCGAAATTCTGAGATTTGAAGGCCAAACCACATATCGTGATACTACATGAAATAGTATCGAAATATTGGTAAAAATGAATATATTTACGTAATATCAAACTACATGATTAACGTGAAAAAGTCACTATTTTACCATATTTGAGGATTTTACCTTCAAATCATAGAGCGAGGTTTCGTATGATTTAGATCCAAGAAAAGACATATGATAATGTTGTTTCCAATACAAATGATAAAAAACAATGTGTTTTCATTAGAATTAACTAAAATGTTCTTGATTTTCCGTTTATATTACCGAGGGAAGATGTACACGTAAAACCGCTCTAATCCGGCTGAAACGTCGATATATGCAATAAAAACCGAACTTCTCCCGTTTTCAATATCTTACTCAGTATTTTAACGAGAAACAAATTGATGATTGAAAATGAAGTATTTAAGGTTATTATCTAATCAATTATGTGTTTGCATCATTTTTATTTGTATATATATGAATTAATACCCATAGACTGAAAATTCACAAAAACGTGGAAAAACGGCAAAATATTGCCTAATTCGATGATATTTTGTTTAAATCACATAAAGGAAAAGGGGATGATAAACGTCAAAATATTGCTATATTCGATGATTTTTCGTACGAAACAAAATGCAAGAAAACTTGCATAAAATGCAATTTTATGCGAAATTCTGAGATTTGAAGGCCAAATCACATATCGTGAAACTACATGAAATAGAATCGAAATATTGGTAAAAATGAATATATTTACGTAGTATTAAACTACATGAAAAACGTGAAAAAAGTCACTATTTAACCATATTTGAGGATTTTAACTTCAAATCATAGAGCGAGGTTTCGTATTATTTAGATACAAGAAAAGACATATGACAATGTTGTTTCCAATACAAATGATAAAAATCAATGTCTTTTCATTAGAATTAACTAAAATGTTCCTGATTTTCCGTTTATATTACCAAGGGAAGATGTACACGTAAAACCGCTCTAATCCGGCTGAAACGTCATATATGCAATAAAAACCGAACTTCTCAACTTTTCAATATCTTACTCAGTATTTTAACGAGAAACAAATAGTTGATTGAAAATGAAGTATTTAAGGTTATTTTTATCATTAATCATAATTATTATGTGTTTGCATCATTTTTATCGTATATATAATGAATTAATACCAATAAGCTTAAAATTCACATAAACGTGGAAAAACTGCAAAATATTGCCTAATTCGATGATATTTTTTTTTATTACATAAAGGAAAAGGGATAAACGTCAAAATATTGCTAAATTCGATGATTTTTCGTACGAAACAAAATGCAAGAAATCTTGCTTAAAATGCAATATTATGCGAAATTCTGAGATTTGAAGGCCAAACCACATATCGTGATACTACATGAAATAGTATCGAAATATTGGTAAAAATGAATATATTTACGTAATATCAAACTACATGATTAACGTGAAAAAGTCACTATTTTACCATATTTCAGGATTTTACCTTCAAATCATAGAGCGAGGTTTCGTATGATTTAGATCCAAGAAAAGACATATGATAATGTTGTTTCCAATACAAATGATAAAAAACAATGTGTTTTCATTAGAATTAACTAAAATGTTCTTGATTTTCCGTTTATATTACCGAGGGAAGATGTACACGTAAAACCGCTCTAATCCGGCTGAAACGTCGATATATGCAATAAAAACCGAACTTCTCCCGTTTTCAATATCTTACTCAGTATTTTAACGAGAAACAAATTGATGATTGAAAATGAAGTATTTAAGGTTATTATCTAATCAATTATGTGTTTGCATCATTTTTATCGTATATATATGAATTAATACCCATAGACTAAAAATTCACAAAAACGTGGAAAAACGGCAAAATATTGACTAATTCGATGATATTTTGTTTAAATCACATAAAGGAAAAGGGGATGATAAACGTCAAAATATTGCTAAATTCGATGATTTTTCGTACGAAACAAAATGCAAGAAAACTTGCCTAAAATGCAATATTATGCGAAATTCTGAGATTTGAAGGCCAAATCACATATCGTGATACTACATGAAATAGTATCGAAATATTGGTAAAAATGAATATATTTACGTACTATCAAACTACATGATTAACGTGAAAAAGTCACTATTTTACCATATTTAAGGATTTTGCCTTCAAATCATAGAGCGAGGTTTCGTATTATTTAGATCCAAGAAAAGACATATGCCAATGTTGTTTCCAATACAAATGATAATAAACAATGTGGTTTTATTAGAATTAACTAAAATGTTCTTGATTTTCCGTTTATATTACCGAGGGAAGATGTACACGTAAAACCGCTCTAATCCGGCTGAAACGTCGATATATGCAATAAAAACCGAACTTCTCCCCTTTTCAATATCTTACTCAGTATTTTAACGAGAAACAAATAGATGATTGAAAATGAAGTATTTAAGGTTATTATCTAATCAATTATGTGTTTGCATCATTTTTATTTGTATATATATGAATTAATACCCATAGACTGAAAATTCACAAAAACGTGGAAAAACGGCAAAATATTGCCTAATTCGATGATATTTTGTTTAAATCACATAAAGGAAAAGGGGATGATAAACGTCAAAATATTGCTATATTCGATGATTTTCATACGAAACAAAAAGCAAGAAAACTTGCATAAAATGCAATATTTTGCGAAATTCTGAGATTTGAAGGCCAAATCACATATCGTGAAACTACATGAAATAGAATCGAAATATTGGTAAAAATGAATATATTTACGTAGTATTAAACTACATGAAAAACGTGAAAAATGTCACTATTTAACCATATTTGAGGATTTTAACTTCAAATCATAGAGCGAGGTTTCGTATTATTTAGATCCAAGAAAAGACATATGACAATGTTGTTTCCAATACAAATGATAAAAATTAATGTGTTTTCATTAGAATTAACTAAAATGTTCCTGATTTTCCGTTTATATTACCGAGGGAAGATGTACACGTAAAACCGCTCTAATCCGGCTGAAACGTCGATATATGCAATAAAAACCGAACTTCTCAACTTTTCAATATCTTACTCAGTATTTTAACGAAAAACAAATAGTTGATTGAAAATGAAGTATTTAAGGTTATTTTTATCATTAATCATAATTATTATGTGTTTGCATCATTTTTATCGTATATATAATGAATTAATACCAATAAACTTAAAATTCACATAAACGTGGAAAAACTGCAAAATATTGCCTAATTCGAAGATATTTTTTTTTATTACATAAAGGAAAAGGGATAAACGTCAAAATATTGCTATATTCGATGATTTTTCGTACGAAACAAAATGCAAGAAAACTTGCTTAAAATGCAATATTATGCGAAATTCTGAGATTTGAAGGCCAAATCACATATCGTGATACTACATGAAATAGTATCGAAATATTGGTAAAAATGAATATATTTACGTACTATGAAACTACATGATTAACGTGAAAAAGTCACTATTTTACCATATTTAAGGATTTTGCCTTCAAATCATAGAGCGAGGTTTCGTATTATTTAGATCCAAGAAAAGACATATGCCAATGTTGTATCCAATACAAATGATGAAAAACAATGTGTTTTTTTTAGAATTAACTAAAATGTTCCAGATTTTCCGTTTATATTACCGAGGGAAGATGTACACGTAAAACCGCTCTAATCCGGCTGAAACCTCGATATATGCAATAAAAACCGAACTTCTCCCCTTTTCAATATCTTACTCAGTATTTTAACGAGAAACAAATAGATGATTGAAAATGAAGTATTTAAGGTTATTATCTAATCAATTATGTGTTTGCATCATTTTTATTTGTATATATATGAATTAATACCCATAGACTGAAAATTCACAAAAACGTGGAAAAACGGCAAAATATTGCCTAATTCGATGATATTTTGTTTAAATCACATAAAGGAAAAGGGGATGATAAACGTCAAAATATTGCTATATTCGATGATTTTTCGTACGAAACAAAATGCAAGAAAACTTGCATAAAATGCAATATTATGCAAAATTCTGAGATTTGAAGGCCAAATCACATATAGTGAAACTACATGAAATAGAATCGAAATATTGGTAAAAATGAATATATTTACGTAGTATTAAACTACATGAAAAACGTGAAAAAAGTCACTATTTAACCATATTTGAGGATTTTAACTTCAAATCATAGAGCGGGGTTTCGTATTATTTAGATCCAAGAACAGACATATGACAATGTTGTTTCCAATACAAATGATAAAAATCAATGTGTTTTCATTAGAATTAACTAAAATGTTCCTGATTTTCCGTTTATATTACCGAGGGAAGATGTACACGTAAATCCGCTCTAATCCGGCTGAAACGTCGATATATGCAATAAAAACCGAACTTCTCAACTTTTCAATATCTTACTCAGTATTTTAACGAGAAACAAATAGTTGATTGAAAATGAAGTATTTAAGGTTATTTTTATCATTAATCATAATTATTATGTGTTTGCATCATTTTTATCGTATATATAATGAATTAATACCAATAATCTTAAAATTCACATAAACGTGGAAAAACTGCAAAATATTGCCTAATTCGATGATATTTTTTTTTATTACATAAAGGAAAAGGGATAAACGTCAAAATATTGCTAAATTCGATGATTTTTCGTACGAAACAAAATGCAAGAAAACTTGCTTAAAATGCAATATTATGCGAAATTATGAGATTTGAAGGCCAAACCACATATCGTGATACTACATGAAATAGTATCGAAATATTGGTAAAAATGAATATATTTACGTAATATCAAACTACATGATTAACGTGAAAAAGTCACTATTTTACCATATTTGAGGATTTTACCTTCAAATCATAGAGCGAGGTTTCGTATGATTTAGATCCAAGAAAAGACATATGACAATGTTGTTTCCAATACAAATGATAAAAAACAATGTGTTTTCATTAGAAAACTGTTCTTATTTTCTAATTTCCTTATTTATTTATTTTCTTATTTACTTATTTCCTAAAATGTTCTTGATTTTCCGTTTATATTACCGAGGGAAGATGTACACGTAAAACCGCTCTAATCCGGCTGAAACGTCGATATATGCAATAAAAACCGAACTTCTCCCGTTTTCAATATCTTACTCAGTATTTTAACGAGAAACAAATTGATGATTGAAAATGAAGTATTTATGGTTATTATCTAATCAATTATGTGTTTGCATCATTTTTATCGTATATATATGAATTAATACCCATAGACTGTAAATTCACAAAAACGTGGAAAACGGCAAAATATTGCCTAATTCGATGATATTTTGTTTAAGTCACATAAAGGAAAAGGGGATGATAAACGTCAAAATATTGCTAAATTCGATGATTTTTCGTACGAAACAAAATGCAAGAAAACCTGCTTAAAATGCAATATTATTCGAAATTCTGAGATTTGAAGGCCAAATCACATATCGTGATACTACATGAAATAGTATCGAAATATTGGTAGAAATGAATATATTTACGTAATATCAAACTACATGAAAAACGTGAAAAAAGTCAATATATAACCATATTTGAGGATTTTAACTTCAAATCACAGAGCGAGGTTTCGTATTATTTAGATCCAAGAAAAGACATATGACAATGTTGTTTCCAATACAAATGATAAAAATCAATGTGTTTTCATTAGTATTAACTAAAATGTTACTGATTTTCCGTTTATATTACCGATGGAAGATGTACACGAAAATCGGTCTATTCCGGCTGAAACGTCGATATATGCAATAAAAACAGAACTTCTCCCCTTTTCAATATCTTACTCAGTATTTTAACGAGAAACAAATAGATGATTGAAAATGCAGTATTTAAGGTTATTATCTAATCAATTATGTGTTTGCATCATTTTTATCGTATATATATGAATTAATACCCATAGACTGTAAATTCACAAAAACGTGGAAAACGGCAAAATATTGCCTAATTCGATGATATTTTGTTTAAGTCACATAAAGGAAAAGGGGATGATAAACGTCAAAATATTGCTAAATTCGATGATTTTTCGTACAAAACAAAATGCAAGAAAACCTGCTTAAAATGCAATATTATTCGAAATTCTGAGATTTGAAGGCCAAATCACATATCGTGATACTACATGAAATAGTATCGAAATATTGGTAAAAATGAATATATTTACGTAATATCAAACTACATGAAAAACGTGAAAAAAGTCAATATATAACCATATTTGAGGATTTTAACTTCAAATCACAGAGCGAGGTTTCGTATTATTTAGATCCAAGAAAAGACATATGACAATGTTGTTTCCAATACAAATGATAAAAATCAATGTGTTTTCATTAGTATTAACTAAAATGTTACTGATTTTCCGTTTATATTACCGATGGAAGATGTACACGAAAATCGCTCTATTCCGGCTGAAAAGTCGATATATGCAATAAAAACAGAACTTCTCCCCTTTTCAATATCTTACTCAGTATTTTAACGAGAAACAAATAGATGATTGAAAATGAAGCATTTAAGGTTATTATCTAATCAATTATGTGTTTGCATCATTTTTATCGTATATATATGAATTAATACCCATAGACTGTAAATTCACAAAAACGTGGAAAACGGCAAAATATTGCCTAATTCGATGATATTTTATTTGTCACATGAAGGAAAAGGGGATGATAAACGTCAAAATATTGCTAAATTCGATGGTTTTTCGTACGAAACAAAATGCAAGAAAACTTGCTTAAAATGCAATATTATGCGAAATTCTGAGATTTGAAGGCCAAATCACATATCGTGATACTACATGAAATAGTATCGAAATATTGGTAAAAATGAATATATTTACGTAATATCAAACTACATGAAAAACGTGAAAAAAGTCAATATATAACCATATTTGAGGATTTTAACTTCAAATCACAGAGCGAGGTTTCGTATTATTTAGATCCAAGAAAAGACATGACAATGTTGTTTCCAATACAAATGATAAAAATCAATGTGTTTTCATTAGTATTAACTAAAATGTTACTGATTTTCCGTTTATATTACCGATGGAAGATGTACACGAAAATCGCTCTATTCCGGCTGAAACGTCGATATATGCAATAAAAACAGAACTTCTCCCCTTTTCAATATCTTACTCAGTATTTTAACGAGAAACAAATAGATGATAGAAAATGAAGTATTTAAGGTTATTATCTAATCAATTATGTGTTTGCATCATTTTTATCGTATATATATGAATTAATACCCATAGACTGTAAATTCACAAAAACGTGGAAAACGGCAAAATATTGCCTAATTCGATGATATTTTGTTTAAGTCACATAAAGGAAAAGGGGATGATAAACCTCAAAATATTGCTAAATTCGATGATTTTTCGTACGAAACAAAATGCAAGAAAACTTGCTTAAAATGCAATATTATGCGAAATTCAGAGCTTTGAAGGCCAAATCACATATCGTGATACTACATGAAATAGTATCGAAATATTGGTAAAAATGAATATATTTACGTAATATCAAACTACATGAAAAACGTGAAAAAAGTCAATATATAACCATATTTGAGGATTTTAACTTCAAATCACAGAGCGAGGTTTCGTATTATTTAGATCCAAGAAAAGACATATGACAATGTTGTTTCCAATACAAATGATAAAAATCAATGTGTTTTCATTAGTATTAACTAAAATGTTACTGATTTTCTGTTTATATTACCGATGGAAGATGTACACGAAAATCGCTCTATTCCGGCTGAAAAGTCGATATATGCAATAAAAACAGAACTTCTCCCCTTTTCAATATCTTACTCAGTATTTTAACGAGAAACAAATAGATGATTGAAAATGAAGCATTTAAGGTTATTATCTAATCAATTATGTGTTTGCATCATTTTTATCGTATATATATGAATTAATACCCATAGACTGTAAATTCACAAAAACGTGGAAAACGGCAAAATATTGCCTAATTCGATGATATTTTATTTGTCACATAAAGGAAAAGGGGATGATAAACGTCAAAATATTGCTAAATTCGATGGTTTTTCGTACGAAACAAAATGCAAGAAAACTTGCTTAAAATGCAATATTATGCGAAATTCTGAGATTTGAAGGCCAAATCACATATCGTGAAACAACATGAAATAGAATCGAAATATTGGTAAAAATGAATATATTTACGTAGTATTAAACTACATGAAAAACGTGAAAAAAGTCACTATTTAACCATATTTGAGGATTTTAACTTCAAATCATAGAGCGAGGTTTCGTATTATTTAGATCCAAGAAAAGACATATGACAATGTAGTTTCACATATAGTGAAACTACATGAAATAGAATCGAAATATTGGTAAAAATGAATATATTTACGTAGTATTAAACTACATGAAAAACGTGAAAAAAGTCACTATTTAACCATATTTGAGGATTTTAACTTCAAATCATAGAGCGAGGTTTCGTATTATTTAGATCCAAGAAAAGACATATGACAATGTTGTTTCCAATACTAATGATAAAAATCAATGTGTTTTCATTAGAATTAACTAAAATGTTCCTGATTTTCCGTTTATATTACCGAGGGAAGATGTACACGTAAATCCGCTCTAATCCGGCTGAAACGTCGATATATGCAATAAAAACCGAACTTCTCAACTTTTCAATATCTTACTCAGTATTTTAACGAGAAACAAATAGTTGATTGAAAATGAAGTATTTAAGGTATTTTTATCATTAATCATAAGTATTATGTGTTTGCATCATTTTTATCGTATATATAATGAATTAATACCAATAAACCTAAAATTCACATAAACGTGGAAAAACTGCAAAATATTGCCTAATTCGATGATATTTTTTTTATTACATAAAGGAAAAGGGATAAACGTCAAAATATTGCTAAATTCGATGATTTTTCGTACGAAACAAAATGCAAGAAAACTTGCTTAAAATGCAATATTATGCGAAATTATGAGATTTGAAGGCCAAACCACATATCGTGATACTACATGAAATAGTATCGAAATATTGGTAAAAATGAATATATTTACGTAATATCAAACTACATGATTAACGTGAAAAAGTCACTATTTTACCATATTTGAGGATTTTACCTTCAAATCATAGAGCGAGGTTTCGTATGATTTAGATCCAAGAAAAGACATATGACAATGTTGTTTCCAATACAAATGATAAAAAACAATGTGTTTTCATTAGAAAACTGTTCTTATTTTCTAATTTCCTTATTTATTTATTTTCTTATTTACTTATTTCCTAAAATGTTCTTGATTTTCCGTTTATATTACCGAGGGAAGATGTACACGTAAAACCGCTCTAATCCGGCTGAAACGTCGATATATGCAATAAAAACCGAACTTCTCCCGTTTTCAATATCTTACTCAGTATTTTAACGAGAAACAAATTGATGATTGAAAATGAAGTATTTATGGTTATTATCTAATCAATTATGTGTTTGCATCATTTTTATCGTATATATATGAATTAATACCCATAGACTAAAAATTCACAAAAACGTGGAAAAACGGCAAAATATTGACTAATTCGATGATATTTTGTTTAAATCACATAAAGGAAAAGGGGATGATAAACGTCAAAATATTGCTAAATTCGATGATTTTTCGTACGAAACAAAATGCAAGAAAACTTGCATAAAATGCAATATTATGCGAAATTCTGATATTTGAAGGCCAAATCACATATCGTGATACTACATGAAATAGAATCGAAATATTGGTAAAAATGAATATATTTTCGTAGTATCAAACTACATGAAAAACGTGAAAAAAGTCACTATTTAACCATATTTGAAGATTTTAACTTCAAATCATAGAGCGAGGTTTCGTATTATTTAGTTCCAAGAAAAGACATATGACAATGTTGTTTCCAATACAAATGTTAAAAATCAATGTGTTTTTATTAGAATTAACTAAAATGTTCCTGATTTTCCGTTTATATTAACGAGGGAAGATGTACGCGTAAAACCACTCTAATCCGGCTGAAACGTCGATATATGCAATAAAAACCGAACTTCTCAACTTTTCAATAACTTAGTCAGTATTTTAACGAGAAACAAATTGATGATTGAAAATGAAGTATTTAAGGTTATTATCTAATCAATTATGTGTTTGCATCATTTTTATCGTATATATATATGAATTAATACCCATAGACTGAAAATTCACAAAAACGTGGAAAACGGCAAAATATTGCCTAATTCGATGATATTTTGTTTAAGTCACATAAAGGAAAAGGGGATGATAAACCTCAAAATATTGCTAAATTCGATGATTTTTCGTACGAAACAAAATGCAAGAAAACTTGCTTAAAATGCAATATTATGCGAAATTCAGAGCTTTGAAGGCCAAATCACATATCGTGATACTACATGAAATAGTATCGAAATATTGGTAAAAATGAATATATTTACGTAATATCAAACTACATGAAAAACGTGAAAAAAGTCAATATATAACCATATTTGAGGATTTTAACTTCAAATCACAGAGCGAGGTTTCGTATTATTTAGATCCAAGAAAAGACCAAATCATATTTGTTTTTGTGACAATGTTGTTTCCAATACAAATGATAAAAATCAATGTGTTTTCATTAGTATTAACTAAAATGTTACTGATTTTCCGTTTATATTACCGATGGAAGATGTACACGAAAATCGCTCAATTCCGGCTGAAACGTCGATATATGCAATAAAAACAGAACTTCTCCCCTTTTCAATATCTTACTCAGTATTTTAACGAGAAACAAATAGATGATTAAAAATGAAGTATTTAAGGTTATTATCTAATCAATTATGTGTTTGCATCATTTTTATCGTATATATATGAATTAATACCCATAGACTGAAAATTCACAAAAACGTGGAAAAACGGCAAAATATTGCCTTATTCGATGATATTTTGTTTAAGTCACATAAAGGAAAAGGGGATGATAAACGTCAAAATATTGCTAAATTCGATGCTTTTTCGAACGAAACAAAATGCAAGAAAACTTGCTTAAAATGCAATATTATGCGAAATTCTGAGATTTGAAGGCCAAATCACATATCGTGAAACTACATGAAATAGTATCGAAATATTGGTAAAAATTAATATATTTACGTAATATCAAACTACATGATTTACGTGAAAAAGTCACTATTTTACCATATTTGAGGATTTTACCTTCAAATCATAGAGCGAGGTTTCGTATGATTTAGATCCAAGAAAAGACATATGACAATGTTGTTTCCAATACAAATGATAAAAAACAATGTGTTTTCATTAGAATTAACTAAAATGTTCTTGATTTTCAATTTATATTACCGAGGAGAGATGTACACGTAAAACCGCTCTAATCCGGCTGAAACGTCGATATATGCAATAAAAACCGAACTTCTCCCCTTTTCAATATCTTACTCAGTATTTTATCGAGAAACAAATAGATGATTGAAAATGAAGTATTTAAAGTTATTATCTAATCAATTATGTGTTTGCATCATTTTTATCGTATATATATGAATTAATACCCATAGACTGAAAATTCACAAAAACGTGGAAAAACGGCAAAATATTGCCTTATTCGATGATATTTTGTTTAAGTCACATAAAGGAAAAGGGGATGATAAACGTCAAAAAATTGCTAAATTCGATGCTTTTTCGTACGAAACAAAATGCAAGAAAACTTGCTTAAAATGCAATATTATGCGAAATTCTGAGATTTGAAGGCCAAATCACATATCGTGATACTACATGAAATAGTATCGAAATATTGGTAAAAATTAATATATTTACGTAATATCAAACTTCATGAAAAACGTGAAAAAAGTCAATATATAACCATATTTGAGGATTTTAACTTCAAATCACAGAGCGAGGTTTCGTATTATTTAGATCCAAGAAAAGACATATGACAATGTTGTTTCCAATACAAATGATAAAAATCAATGTGTTTTCATTAGTATTAACTAAAATGTTACTGATTTTCCGTTTATATTACCGATGGAAGATGTACACGAAAATCGCTCTATTCTGGCTGAAACGTCGATATATGCAATAAACACAGAACTTCTCCCCTTTTCAATATCTTACTCAGTATTTTTTACGAGAAACAAATAGATGATTGAAAATGAAGTATTTAAGGTTATTATCTAATCAATTATGTGTTTGCATCATTTTTATCGTATATATATATGAATTAATACCCATAGACTGAAAATTCACAAAAACGTGGAAAACGGCAAAATATTGCCTAATTCGATGATATTTTGTTTAAGTCACATAAAGGAAAAGGGGATGATAAACCTCAAAATATTGCTAAATTCGATGATTTTTCGTACGAAACAAAATGCAAGAAAACTTGCTTAAAATGCAATATTATGCGAAATTCAGAGCTTTGAAGGCCAAATCACATATCGTGATACTACATGAAATAGTATCGAAATATTGGTAAAAATGAATATATTTACGTAATATCAAACTACATGAAAAACGTGAAAAAAGTCAATATATAACCATATTTGAGGATTTTAACTTCAAATCACAGAGCGAGGTTTCGTATTATTTAGATCCAAGAAAAGACCAAATCATATTTGTTTTTGTGACAATGTTGTTTCCAATACAAATGATAAAAATCAATGTGTTTTCATTAGTATTAACTAAAATGTTACTGATTTTCCGTTTATATTACCGATGGAAGATGTACACGAAAATCGCTCTATTCCGGCTGAAACGTCGATATATGCAATAAAAACAGAACTTCTCCCCTTTTCAATATCTTACTCAGTATTTTAACGAGAAACAAATAGATGATTAAAAATGAAGTATTTAAGGTTATTATCTAATCAATTATGTGTTTGCATCATTTTTATCGTATATATATGAATTAATACCCATAGACTGAAAATTCACAAAAACGTGGAAAAACGGCAAAATATTGCCTTATTCGATGATATTTTGTTTAAGTCACATAAAGGAAAAGGGGATGATAAACGTCAAAATATTGCTAAATTCGATGCTTTTTCGTACGAAACAAAATGCAAGAAAACTTGCTTAAAATGCAATATTATGCGAAATTCTGAGATTTGAAGGGCAAATCACATATCGTGATACTACATGAAATAGTATCGAAATATTGGTAAAAATTAATATATTTACGTAATATCAAACTACATGATTTACGTGAAAAAGTCACTTTTTTACCATATTTGAGGATTTTACCTTCAAATCATAGAGCGAGGTTTCGTATGATTTAGATCCAAGAAAAGACATATGACAATGTTGTTTCCAATACAAATGATAAAAAACAATGTGTTTTCATTAGAATTAACTAAAATGTTCTTGATTTTCAATTTATATTACCGAGGAGAGATGTACACGTAAAACCGCTCTAATCCGGCTGAAACGTCGATATATGCAATAAAAACCGAACTTCTCCCCTTTTCAATATCTTACTCAGTATTTTAACGAGAAACAAATAGATGATTGAAAATGAAGTATTTAAAGTTATTATCTAATCAATTATGTGTTTGCATCATTTTTATCGTATATATATGAATTAATACCCATAGACTGAAAATTCACAAAAACGTGGAAAAACGGCAAAATATTGCCTTATTCGATGATATTTTGTTTAAGTCACATAAAGGAAAAGGGGATGATAAACGTCAAAATATTGCTAAATTCGATGATTTTTCGTACGAAACAAAATGCAAGAAAACTTGCTTAAAATGTAATATTATGCGAAATTCTGAGATTTGAAGGCCAAATCACATATCGTGATACTACATTAAATAGTATCGAAATATTGGTAAAAATGAATATATTTACGTAATATCAAACTACATGAAAAACGTGAAAAAAGTCAATATATAACATTATTTGAGGATTTTAACTTCAAATCACAGAGCGAGGTTTCGTATTATTTAGATCCAAGAAAAGACATATGACAATGTTGTTTCCAATACAAATGATAAAAATCAATGTGTTTTCATTAGTATTAACTAAAATGTTACTGATTTTCCGTTTATATTACCGATGGAAGATGTACACGAAAATCGCTCTATTCCGTCTGAAACGTCGATATATGCAATAAAAACAGAACTTCTCCTCTTTTCAATATCTTACTCAGTATTTTAACGAGAAACAAATAGATGATTGAAAATGAAGTATTTAAGGTTATTATCTAATCAATTATGTGTTTGCATCATTTTTATCGTATATATATGAATTAATACCCATAGACTGTAAATTCACAAAAACGTGGAAAACGGCAAAATATTGCCTAATTCGATGATATTTTGTTTAAGTCACATAAAGGAAAAGGGGATGATAAACGTCAAAATATTGCTAAATTCGATGATTTTTCGTACGAAACAAAATGCAAGAAAACTTGCTTAAAATGTAATATTATGCGAAATTCTGAGATTTGAAGGCCAAATCACATATCGTGATACTACATGAAATAGTATCGAAATATTGGTAAAAATGAATATATTTACGTAATATCAAACTACATGAAAAACGTGAAAAAAGTCAATATATAACATTATTTGAGGATTTTAACTTCAAATCACAGAGCGAGGTTTCGTATTATTTAGATCCAAGAAAAGACATATGACAATGTTGTTTCCAATACAAATGATAAAAATCAATGTGTTTTCATTAGTATTAACTAAAATGTTACTGATTTTCCGTTTATATTACCGATGGAAGATGTACACGAAAATCGCTCTATTCCATCTGAAACGTCGATATATGCAATAAAAACAGAACTTCTCCCCTTTTCAATATCTTACTCAGTATTTTAACGAGAAACAAATAGATGATTGAAAATGAAGTATTTAAGGTTATTATCTAATCAATTATGTGTTTGCATCATTTTTATCGTATATATATGAATTAATACCCATAGACTGTAAATTCACAAAAACGTGGAAAACGGCAAAATATTGCCTAATTCGATGATATTTTGTTTAAGTCACATAAAGCAAAAGGGGATGATAAACGTCAAAATATTGCTAAATTCGATGATTTTTCGTACGAAACAAAATGCAAGAGAACTTGCTTAAAATGCAATATTTTGCGAAATTCTGATATATGACGGCCAAATCACATATCGTGATTCTACTGAAATAGAATCGAAATATTGGTTAAAATGAATATATTTACGTTGTATCAAACTACATGAAAAACGTGAAAAAAGTCACTATTTAACCATATTTGAGGATGTTAACTTCAAATCATAGAGCGAGGTTTCGTATTATTTAGATCCAAGAAAAGACATATGACAATGTTGTTTCCAATACAATTGATAAAAATCGATGTGTTTTCATTAGAATTAACTAAAATGTTCCTGATTTTCCGTTTATATTACCGAGGGAAGATGTACACGTAAAACCGTTCTAATCCGGGTGAAACGTCGATATATGCAATAAAAACCGAACTTCTCCCCTTTTCAATATCTTACTCAGTATTTTAACGAGAAACAAATAGATGATTGAAAATGAAGTATTTAAGGTTATTATCTAATCAATTATGTGTTTGCATAATTTTTATCGTATATATATGAATTAATACCCATAGACTGTAAATTCACAAAAACGTGGAAAACGGCAAAATATTGCCTAATTCGATGATATTTTGTTTAAGTCACATAAAGGAAAAGGGGATGATAAACGTCAAAATATTGCTAAATTCGATGATTTTTCGTACGAAACAAAATGCAAGTAAACTTGCTTAAAATGCAATATTATGCGAAATTCTAAGATTAGAAGGCCAAATCACATATCGTGATACTACATGAAATAGTATCGAAATATTGGTAAAAATGAATATATTTACGTAATATCAAACTACATGAAAAACGTGAAAAAAGTCAATACCTAACCATATTTGAGGATTTTAACTGCAAATCACAGAGCGAGGTTTCGTATTATTTAGATCCAAGGAAACACATAAGACAATGTTGTTTCCAATACAAATGATAAAAATCAATGTGTTTTCGTTAGTATTAACTAAAATGTTACTGATTTTCCGTTTATACTACAGATGGAAGATGTACACGAAAATCGCTCTATTCCGGCTGAAACGTCGATATATGCAATAAAAACAGAACTTCTCCCCTTTTCAATATCTTACTCAGTATTTTAACGAGAAACAAATAGATGATTGAAAATGAAGTATTTAAGGTTATTATCTAATCAATTATGTGTTTGCATCATTTTTTTCGTATATATATGAATTAATACCCATAGACTGTAAATTCACAAAAACGTGGAAAACGGCAAAATATTGCCTAATTCGATGATATTTTATTTGTCACATAAAGGAAAAGGGGATGATAAACGTCAAAATATTGCTAAATTCGATGATTTTTCGTACGAAACAAAATGCAAGAAAACTTGCTTAAAATGTAATATTATGCGAAATTCTGAGATTTGAAGGCCAAATCACATTTCGTAATACTACATGAAATAGTATCGAAATCTTGGTAAAAATGAATATATTTACGTAATATCAAACTACATGAAAAACGTGAAAAAAGTCAATATATAACCATATTTGAGGATTTTAACTTCAAATCACAGAGCGATGTTTCGTATTATTTAGATCCAAGAAAAGACATATGACAATGTTGTTTCCAATACAAATGATAATAATCAATGTGTTTTCATTAGTATTAACTAAAATGTTACTGATTTTCCGTTTATATTACCGATGGAAGATGTACACGAAAATCGCTCTATTCCGTCTGAAACGTCGATATATGCAATAATAACCGAACTTCTCCCCTTTTCAATATCTTACTCAGTATTTTAACGAGAAACAAATAGATGATTGAAAATTAAGTATTTAAGGTTATTATCTAATCAATTATGTGTTTGCATAATTTTTATCGTATATATATGAATTAATACCCATAGACTGTAAATTCACATAAACGTGGAAAACGGCAAAATATTGCCTAATTCGATGATATTTTGTTTAAGTCACATAAAGGAAAAGGGGATGATAAACGTCAAAATATTGCTAAATTCGATGATTTTTCGTACGAAACAAAATGCAAGTAAACTTGCTTAAAAATGCAATATTATGCGAAATTCTAAGATTTGAAGGCCAAATCACATATCGTGATACTACATGAAATAGTATCGAAATATTGGTAAAAATGAATATATTTACGTAATATCAAACTACATGAAAAACGTGAAAAAAGTCAATACTTAACCATATTTGAGGATTTTAACTGCAAATCACAGAGCGAGGTTTCGTATTATTTAGATCCAAGAAAACACATAAGACAATGTTGTTTCCAATACAAATGATAAAAATCAATGTGTTTTCATTAGTATTAACTAAAATGTTACTGATTTTCCGTTTATATTACCGATGGAAGATGTACACGAAAATCGCTCTATTCCGGCTGAAACGTCGATATATGCAATAAAAACAGAATTTCTCCCCTTTTCAATATCTTACTCAGTATTTTTACGAGAAACAAATAGATGATTGAAAATGAAGTATTTAAGGTTATTATCTAATCAATTATGTGTTTGCATCATTTTTATCGTACATATATGAATTAATGCCCATAGACTGTAAATTCACAAAAACGTGGAAAACGGCAAAATATTGCCTAATTCGATGATATTTTATTTGTCACATAAAGGAAAAGGGGATGATAAACGTCAAAATATTGCTAAATTCGATGATTTTTCGTACGAAACAAAATGCAAGAAAACTTGCTTAAAATGTAATATTATGCGAAATTCTGAGATTTGAAGGCCAAATCACATATCGTGATACTACATGAAATAGTATCGAAATATTGGTAAAAATGAATATATTTACGTATTATCAAACTACATGAAAAACGTGAAAAAAGTCAATATATAACCATATTTGAGGATTTTAACTTCAAATCACAGAGCGATGTTTCGTATTATTTAGATCCAAGAAAAGACATATGACAATGTTGTTTCCAATACAAATGATAAAAATCAATGTGTTTTCATTAGTATTAACTAAAATGTTACTGATTTTCCGTTTATACTACAGATGGAAGATGTACACGAAAATCGCTCTATTCCGGCTGAAACGTCGATATATGCAATAAAAACAGAACTTCTCCCCTTTTCAATATCTTACTCAGTATTTTAACGAGAAACAAATAGATGATTGAAAATTAAGTATTTAAGGTTATTATCTAATCAATTATGTGTTTGCATCATTTTTATCGTATATATATATGAATTAATACCCATAGACTGTAAATTCACAAAAACGTGGAAAACGGCAAAATATTGCCTAATTCGATGATATTTTGTTTAAGTCACATAAAGGAAAAGGGGATGATAAACGTCAAAATATTGCTAAATTCGATGATTTTTCGTACGAAACAAAATGCAAGAAAACTTGCTTAAAATGCAGTATTTTGCGAAATTCTGATATTTGACGGCCAAATCACATATCGTGATTCTACATGAAATAGAATCGAAATATTGGTTAAAATGAATATATTTACGTAGTATCAAACTACATGAAAAACGTGAAAAAAGTCACTATTTAACCATGTTTGAGGATTTTAACTTCAAATCATAGAGCGAGGTTTCGTATTATTTAGATCCAAGAAAAGACATATGACAATGTTGTTTCCAATACAAATGATAAAAATCAATGTGTTTTCATTAGAATTAACTAAAATGTTCCTGATTTTCCGTTTATATTACCGAGGGAAGATGTACACGTAAAACCGTTCTAATCCGGGTGAATCGTCGATATATGCAATACAAACCGAACTTCTCCCCTTTTCAATATCTTACTCAGTATTTTAACGAGAAACAAATAGATGATTGAAAATTAAGTATTTAAGGTTATTATCTAATCAATTATGTGTTTGCATAATTTTTATCGTATATATATGAATTAATACCCATAGACTGTAAATTCACAAAAACGTGGAAAACGGCAAAATATTGCCTAATTCGATGATATTTTGTTTAAGTCACATAAAGGAAAAGGGGATGATAAACGTCAAAATATTGCTAAATTCGATGATTTTTTGTACGAAACAAAATGCAAGAAAACTTGCATAAAATGCAATATTATGCGAAATTCTGAGATTTGAAGGCCAAATCACATATCGTGATACTACATGAAATAGTATCGAAATATTGGTAAAAATGAATATATTTACGTATTATCAAACTACATGAAAACGTGAAAAAAGTCAATATATAACCATATTTGAGGATTTTAACTTCAAATCACAGAGCGATGTTTCGTATTATTTAGATCCAAGAAAAGACATATGACAATGTTGTTTCCAATACAAATGATAAAAATCAATGTGTTTTCATTAGTATTAACTAAAATGTTACTGATTTTCCGTTTATACTACAGATGGAAGATGTACACGAAAATCGCTCTATTCCGGCTGAAACGTCGATATATGCAATAAAAACAGAACTTCTCCCCTTTTCAATATCTTACTCAGTATTTTAACGAGAAACAAATAGATGATTGAAAATTAAGTATTTAAGGTTATTATCTAATCAATTATGTGTTTGCATCATTTTTATCGTATATATATAAATTAATACCCATAGACTGTAAATTCACAAAAACGTGGAAAACGGCAAAATATTGCCTAATTCGATGATATTTTATTTGTCACATAAAGGAAAAGGGGATGATAAACGTCAAAATATTGCTAAATTCGATGATTTTTCGTACGAAACAAAATGCAAGAAAACTTGCTTAAAATGTAATATTATGCGAAATTCTGAGATTTGAAGGCCAAATCACATTTCGTGATACTACATGAAATAGTATCGAAATATTGGTAAAAATGAATATATTTACGTAATATCAAACTACATTAAAAAACGTGAAAAAAGTCAATATATAACCATATTTGAGGATTTTAACTTCAAATCACAGAGCGATGTTTCGTATTATTTAGATCCAAGAAAAGACATATGACAATGTTGTTTCCAATACAAATGATAAAAATCAATGTGTTTTCATTAGTATTAACTAAAATGTTACTGATTTTCCGTTTATATTACCGATGGAAGATGTACACGAAAATCGCTCTATTCCGTCTGAAACGTCGATATATGCAATAAAAACAGAACTTCTCCCCTTTTCAATATCTTACTCAGTATTTTAACGAGAAACAAATAGATGATTGAAAATGAAGTATTTAAGGTTATTATCTAATCAATTATGTGTTTGCATCATTTTTATCGTATATATATATGAATTAATACCCATAGACTGTAAATTCACAAAAACGTGGAAAACGGCAAAATATTGCCTAATTCGATGATATTTTGTTTAAGTCACATAAAGGAAAAGGGGATGATAAACGTCAAAATATTGCTAAATTTGATGATTTTTCGTACGAAACAAAATGCAAGAAAACTTGCTTAAAATGCAGTATTTTGCGAAATTCTGATATTTGACGGCCAAATCACATATCGTGATTCTACATGAAATAGAATCGAAATATTGGTTAAAATGAATATATTTACGTAGTATCAAACTACATGAAAAACGTGAAAAAAGTCACTATTTAACCATGTTTGAGGATTTTAACTTCAAATCATAGAGCGAGGTTTCGTATTATTTAGATCCAAGAAAAGACATATGACAATGTTGTTTCCAATACAAATGATAAAAATCAATGTGTTTTCATTAGAATTAACTAAAATGTTCCTGATTTTCCGTTTATATTACCGAGGGAAGATGTACACGTAAAACCGTTCTAATCCGGGTGAATCGTCGATATATGCAATACAAACCGAACTTCTCCCCTTTTCAATATCTTACTCAGTATTTTAACGAGAAACAAATAGATGATTGAAAATTAAGTATTTAAGGTTATTATCTAATCAATTATGTGTTTGCATAATTTTTATCGTATATATATGAATTAATACCCATAGACTGTAAATTCACAAAAACGTGGAAAACGGCAAAATATTGCCTAATTCGATGATATTTTGTTTAAGTCACATAAAGGAAAAGGGGATGATAAACGTCAAAATATTGCTAAATTCGATGATTTTTTGTACGAAACAAAATGCAAGAAAACTTGCTTAAAATGCAATATTATGCGAAATTCTGAGATTTGAAGGCCAAATCACATATCGTGATACTACATGAAATAGTATCGAAATATTGGTAAAAATGAATATATTTACGTAATATCAAACTACATGAAAAACGTGAAAAAAGTCAATATATAACCATATTTGAGGATTTTAACTTCAAATCACAGAGCGATGTTTCGTATTATTTAGATCCAAGAAAAGACATATGACAATGTTGTTTCCAATACAAATGATAAAAATCAATGTGTTTTCATTAGTATTAACTAAAATGTTACTGATTTTCCGTTTATATTACCGATGGAAGATGTACACGAAAATCGCTCTATTCCGGCTGAAACGTCGATATATGCAATAAAAACAGAACTTCTCCCCTTTTCAATATCTTACTCAGTATTTTAACGAGAAACAAATAGATGATTGAAAATGAAGTATTTAAGGTTATTATCTAATCAATTATGTGTTTGCATCATTTTTATCGTATATATATGAATTAATGCCCATAGACTGTAAATTCACAAAAACGTGGAAAACGGCAAAATATTGCCTAATTCGATGATATTTTATTTGTCACATAAAGGAAAAGGGGATGATAAACGTCAAAATATTGCTAAATTCGATGATTTTTCGTACGAAACAAAATGCAAGAAAACTTGCTTAAAATGTAATATTATGCGAAATTCTGAGATTTGAACGCCAAATCACATATCGTGATACTACATGAAATAGTATCGAAATATTGGTAAAAATGAATATATTTACTTAATATCAAACTACATGAAAAACGTGAAAAAAGTCAATATATAACCATATTTGAGGATTTTAACTTCAAATCACAGAGCGATGTTTCGTATTATTTAGATCCAAGAAAAGACATATGACAATGTTGTTTCCAATACAAATGATAAAAATCAATGTGTTTTCATTAGTATTAACTAAAATGTTACTGATTTTCCGTTTATATTACCGATGGAAGATGTACACGAAAATCGCTCTATTCCGGCTGAAACGTCGATATATGCAATAAAAACAGAACTTCTCCCCTTTTCAATATCTTACTCAGTATTTTAACGAGAAACAAATAGATGATTGAAAATTAAGTATTTAAGGTTATTATCTAATCAATTATGTGTTTGCATCATTTTTATCGTATATATATGAATTAATACCCATAGACTGTAAATTCACAAAAACGTGGAAAACGGCAAAATATTGCCTAATTCGATGATATTTTATTTGTCACATAAAGGAAAAGGGGATGATAAACGTCAAAATATTGCTAAATTCGATGATTTTTCGTACGATACAAAATGCAAGAAAACTTGCTTAAAATGTAATATTATGCGAAATTCTGATATTTGACGGCCAAATCACATATCGTGATTCTACATGAAATAGAATCGAAATATTGGTTAAAATGAATATATTTACGTAGTATTAAACTACATGAAAAACGTGAAAAAAGTCACTATTTAACCATATTTGAGGATTTTAACTTCAAATCATAGAGCGAGGTTTCGTATTATTTAGATCCAAGAAAAGACATATGACAATGTTGTTTCCAATACAATTGATAAAAATCAATGTGTTTTCATTAGAATTAACTAAAATGTTCCTGATTTTCCGTTTATATTACCGAGGGAAGATGTACACGTAAAACCGTTCTAACCCGGGTGAAACGTCGATATATGCAATAAAAACCGAACTTCTCCCCTTTTCAATATCTTACTCAGTATTTTAACGAGAAACAAATAGATGATTGAAAATTAAGTATTTAAGGTTATTATCTAATCAATTATGTGTTTGCATAATTTTTATCGTATATATATGAATTAATACCCATAGACTGTAAATTCACAAAAACGTGGAAAACGGCAAAATATTGCCTAATTCGATGATATTTTGTTTAAGTCACATAAAGGAAAAGGGGATGATAAACGTCAAAATATTGCTAAATTCGATGATTTTTTGTACGAAACAAAATGCAAGAAAACTTGCTTAAAATACAATATTATGCGAAATTCTGAGATTTGAAGGCCAAATCACATATCGTGATACTACATGAAATAGTATCGAAATATTGGTAAAAATGAATATATTTACGTAATATCAAACTACATGAAAAACGTGAAAAAAGTCAATATATAACCATATTTGAGGATTTTAACTTCAAATCACAGAGCGATG